>NW_027328740.1:52513959-52708785 GCF_048564905.1 Vicugna pacos
GGGGAAAATGAGTCCACGCAACTTTATGGGGGCACAGTTTTCCCGGGTTGGGACTGTAGTTTAAATACCTCCACTGCCCATAGAGAGGCACTTGCTATTACTTGGCTTTATGCCCAAACCCCACTTTTGCTCACAACCCGGCCTAAGAAAACACTCAAAATTTTCAAGCTAACGGATCCTAGTAGTTCCCAGGTGCTGCTGTCAGTTAGAGGAGCTTTTCCACACTCAGGATACCAGAAGACTTCTTCGTGTGTGTGCTAGTGGTGGGGAAACAGAGTCCACGCATCTTTCTGGGGGCACAGGTATACCCAGGTTGCTGGTTGCCGGTTAAACACCACCAGTTCCCATGGAGAGGCACTCGTTAATACTCGGTTTTAGAGCCCAAATCCAACTTTGAACCATACTCCGGCTTATGCAATCCATCAGGGAAAAGAAGCTTAATGATTCTACTAGAACAATGGCACTGCTGTCAGTTGGAGGAACTTTCCCACACTCAGGATTCTGGGAGCCAGTCTTGTGGGGGTGGGATTTGTATATCCCCACTCCACGTAGTTGGATGTGGGCACATGTGTTCCCATTAAGGGAGAATTCATCTAAATAGTTCCTGAGTCCATTTTGGGACACTCGCTACTATTTGACCTCAAAGCCCAACCCCCAGCTTTCCCTCAGAGCCAGGCCTAGGGAAACACTCAGGGATTACAATCTAACGGATTCTATTAGGACCCAGGAGCTGCTGTCCTTTGAAAGTGCCGGCCCACACTCAGGATACCTGAACATTTCTTCGTGTGTGTGTTGTTAGTGGGGAAACACAGTCCATGCATCTTTATGGGGCACAGTTATTCCCAGGTAGATGATGTAGTTTAAACACTTTCACTGCCCATAGAGAGGAACTGGCTATTACTTGGCTTAGAGCCCAACCCCCACCTTCGCTCAAAGCCCAGCCTAGAAGAACGCTCATGTAATTCAAGCGAAGGAATTCTATTAGATCCCTGGTGCTGCTGTTAGATGGAGGAGCTTCCCAACCCTCAGGAAACCAGAAAACTTCTTCGCACGTGTGCTGGAGGTGTGGAAACAGAGTCCACGCATTTTACTTGGGGCACAGATATTCCTAGGTTGTAGGATGTGGGTTAAACAACTCCACATCCCATGGATAGGCACTCGCTAATACTTCGTTTTAGAGCCCAACCTCCAAATTCCCCTGCACTCCTGGCAGGGCAAGCCATCAGGGAAGACAAGCAAAGGGATTGTTTGAACCCAGGTGCTGCTGTCACTTGGAGGATCTTCCCAACACTAAGGACTCCGGAGACACTCTTGTGTGTGGGGGAGGTGTTCAGCCCCAATCCACGCAGATGAATGGTGACAAAGGTGTTCCCCGGTAGGGGAGTTCCCTAAATACTTCCTCAGTCAATCGGTTGGCAAAAGTTTCTACTTGGCCTCCAAGCCAAACCCCAAGATTTCGCTCACAGCCAGGCCTAGGGAAACCCTCAAAATTTTAAGCTAAGGGATCCTGGTTGTTCCCAGGTTCTGCTGTCAGTTAGAGGAGCCTTCCCACACTCAGGATACCAGAAGACTTCTTCGTGTGTGTGCTAGTGGTGGGGAAACAGAGTCCACGCATCTTTCTGGGGGCACAGGTATTCCCAGTTTGGTGGTTGCCGGTTAAACACCACCAGTTCCCATGGAGAGGCACTAGATAATACTTGGTTTTAGAGCTCAAATCCCACTTCACCCTGCACTCTGGCCTAGGCTAACCATCAGGGAAGTCTAGCTAAAGGATTCTACTAGAACCCAGGCGCTGTTTTCATTTGGAGGAACTTCCCCACACTCAGGATTTCGGAACTAAGCCTTGAGTGGGGGGGATATGTGGGGCCCCACACCACGCAGATTTATGTGGGCACAGGTGTTCCCCATTAGGGAGAAGTCCTCTTGGTAGCTCTTCAGTCAATCAGGGGACGCTCGCTGCTACTTGGCCTCCAAGCCCAGCCCCCAGCTTTCCCTCGCAGCCAGGCCTAGGGAAACACAGTGAATACAAGCTAAGGTATTCTATTAGAACCCAGGCACTGCTGTCAGTTGCAGCAGCCTCCCCACACTCAGGATAACTGAACAGGCCTTCGTGTATGTCCTAGATTTGGGGAAAGAGTGTCCATGAATCTTTATGGGGGCCAGGTGTTCCCAGGTAGGGGAAGCAGTTTAAACATCTTCACAGACCATAGAGAAGCTCTCGCTAATAATTGCCTTTAGAGCACGACCTCCACCTTTGCTCAAAGACCGGCATATGATAACACACAGGGAGGTCAACATTTGGGCTCCAATTTGATACCAGATGCTGCTGTCAGTTGGAGGAAACACCGACACTCAGAAAACAAGAACAGTTCTTCGTGTGTGTGCTGGAGGAGGGGAAAGAGAGCCAACGCAGCTTTCAGGGCGCACAGATATTCTCAGGTTGGTGGTTGCAGGAAAAACACCTCCTATTCCCATGGAGTGCAACTCGTTAATACTTGGTTTTAGAGCCCAAACCCACTTTCCTTCGCACTCCGGCCTAGGCAAACCATCAGGGAAGATAAGATAAGGGATTGTATTACAGCCCATGCGCTGCTGTCAGTTGAAGGATCTTCCTCACTCTCAGGATTCTGGAACATAGCCTTGTGTGTGGGGAAGTAGTGGAGCCCCAGACCACGCAGATGATTGAGGGAACAGGTGTTCCCGGTTAGGGACAAGTCTTCTAAGTTCTTCGTCAGTCCTTCAGGGGGCACTCGCTGCTACTTGGCCTCAAAGCCCAACCCCTATCTTTCCCTTGCCACCCGGCCTAGGGAAACAGAAAGTCAATACAAGTTAAAGCATTTAATTAGAACCCAGGCGCTGCTGTCAGTTGGAGGAGCCTCCCCACACTAAGGGTAGCAGAACAGGCCTTCGTGTGTGTCCTGGATTTGGGGAAAGAGTGTCCACGAATCTTTCAGGGCGCACAGATATTCTCAGGTTGGTGGTTGCAGGAAAAACACCTTCTAATCCCATGGAGTGGAACTCGTTAATACTTGGTTTAAGATCCCAAACCCACTTTCGATCGCAATCCGGCTTAGGCATTCCATCAGGGAAGGTAAGATAATGGAATCTGTTACAGCCCATGCCCTGCTGTCAGTAGGAGGATCTTCAATATACTCAGGATTCCGGAAACCATCCTTCTGTGTGGGGGAGTTGTGGAACGCTAATCCACGCAGATTAATGGAGGCACAGGTGTTCCCTGTTAGGGAGAAGCCCTCTAAATACATTCTCAGTCCATCAGGGGGTAATCGCTTCTACTTGACTTCCAAGCCCAACCCCCAGCATTCCCTCGCAGCCAGGCCTAGGGAAACACAGTGAATACAAGCTAAGGTATTCTATTAGAACCCAGGCACTACTGTCAGTTGCAACAGCCTCCCCAGGCTCAGGATAACTGAACAGGCCTTCGTGTGTGTCCTGAATTTGGGGAAGGAATGTCCACGAATCTTTATGGGGGCCAGGTGTTATCAGGTTTGGGATGCAATTTAAACATCTTCACTGCCCATACAGAGGCTCTCGCTAATACTTGGTTTTAGAGCCCAACCTCCACCTTCGCTCAAAGACTGGCATACGAAAACACTCAGGGAGGTCAACCTTTGGGATCCTATTAGATCCCAGTGGCTGCTGTCAGTTGGAGGAAACACCCACACTCAGAAAACTAGAACAGTTCTTCGTGTGTGTGCTGGAGGAGGGGAAAGAGAGCCAACGCAGCTTTCAGGGCGCACAGATATTCTCACGTTGGTGGTTGCAGGAAAAAAACCTCCTATTCCCATGGAGTGGAACTCGTTAATATTTGGTTTTAGAGACCAAACCCACTTTCCTTCGCACCCCGGCCTAGGCAAACCATCAGGGAAGATAAGATAAGGGATCCTATTACAGAACATGCGCTGATGTCAGTTGGAGGATCTTCCTTACACTCAGGATTCTGGAAACCTGCCTTCTGTGTGGGGGAGTTGTGGAGCGCTAAGCCACGCGGATGAATGGGGGCACAGGTGTTCCCTGATAGGGAGAAGTCCTCTAAATATTTCCTCAGTCCATCAGGGGGCACTCGCTTCTACTTGACTTCCAAGCCCACCCCCCAGCTTTCGCACGCATCCAGGCATAGGTTAACACTCCTGGAATGCAAACTAAGTGATTCTTTTAGAACACAGGGGCTGCTGTCAGTTGGAAGAGCCTCCCCTCTCTCCGGATACCTGAACATGTCTTCGTGTGTGTGCTGGAGGTGGGGAAACAGAGTCCACAGATCTTTTTTGGGTCACAGGTTTTTGCAGGTTGGGAATGTTGTTTAAACACCTCATTGCCCATAGAGCGGCACTCGCTAATACTTGGATTTAGAGCCCAACCCCCACCTTCGCTCACAGCCCGGCATGGAAAACACTCAAGGAAGTCAAGCAAAGGGATTCTACTAGATCCCAGGTGCTGCTGTCACTTGGAAGAGCCACCCAACACTGAGAATATCAGAACTCTTCTTCATGTGTGTGCTGGATGTGGGGAAGCAGAGTCCACACATATTTCAGGGGGCTTAGGTATTCCCAGGTTGGGGGTTGTAGGTAAACGACTCCACATCTCATGGAGAAGCACTCCATAATACTTGGATTTAGAGCCCAAACCCCACTTTCTCCCGCACTCCGGCCTAGGCATGCCATCAGGGAAGACAAGGTAAGGGATACTATTAGAACCCAGGCGCTGCTGTCATTTGGAAGAGCCTCCCCTCAATCAGGATACCTTAAAAAGTCTGTGTGTTGTACTGGATGTGGGGAAATAGAGTCCACGCATAATTATGGGGGCAGAGTTGTTCATAGGTTAGGGATGTTATTTAACACCTATAATGCCCATAGAGATGCACTCGATAATACTTGGTTTTAGAGCCCAACCCCCACGGTTGCTCAAAGCGCAGCCTAGGAAGACACTCAGGGAAGTCAAGCTGAGGGATACTTTAATATCCCAGGTGCTGCTGTAAGTTGGAGGATCCTCCCCACACTCAGAACCCCAGAACACTTCTTCCTGTGTGTGCTGGAGGTGGGGAAACATAGCACACGCATTTTTCAGGGGGCACAGTTATTCCACGGTTGAGGGTTGTAGGTCAAACACCCACATCCTATGGAAAGGCTCTCGCTAATACTTGGTTTAGAGCCAAATGCCAACATTCCCCTGCACACCGGCCTTTTCAATCCATCATGGAAGACAAGTTAAGGTATTGTATTAGAACCCAGGCGCTGCTGTTAGTGGGAAGAACCTCCCGACACTCAAGACATCTGAACCCAATGCCGTGTGTGTGCTGGAGGAGGGAAACAGAGTCCAGGCATCTTTCTGGGGGCACAGGTATTCCCAGGTTGGGGATGTAGATAAACACTTCCACTGCTCATAGAGAGGCACTCGCTATTACTTTGGTTTAGTGTCCAACCACACCTTCGCTCACAGCCCGGCCTATGGAAACACTCAGGGAAGTCAAGTCAAGTGATTCTATTAGATCCCAGGTGCTGCTGTCAGTTGGAGGAGCCACCCCACACTCAGGATACCAGAAAAGTTCTTCATGTGTGTCCTGGAGGTGGGGAAACAAAGTCCACGTTTATTTATTGGATCACAGGTGTTCCCAGGTTGGGGATGTAGGTAAACACTTCCACTGCTCATAGAGAGGCACTCGCTATTACTTTGGTTTAGTGCCCAACCCCACCTTAATTCACATCGCGGCCAAAGGAAACAATCAGGGATGTCAATCCAAGAGATTCTATTAGATCCCAGGTGCTGCCATCAGTTTGAGGAGCCTCCCCACATTTAGGATAGCCGAATAGTTCTTCGTGTGTGTGCTGGAGTTGGGGAAACAGATCTACACATCTTGGAAGGGGCACAGGTATTCACAGGTTGTGGATTGCAGTTTAAAGACCTCCACATCCCTTGGAGAGGCACTCGATTGTACTTGTTTGTCAAGGCTGAACCCCACATTCCCCCGCACTCTGGCATAGACAAGTCATCAGGGAAGGCAAACTTAGGGATTGTATAAGAACCCAGTCGCTGTTGTCAGTTGGAGAATCTTCCCCACACTCAGGATCCGGAATCCAGCCTTTAGTGTGGGGGATGTATGGAGACCCACCCACGCAGAAGAATGGGGGCACAGGTGTTCCACGTTAGGGAGAATTCCTCAAAATATTTCCTCAGTCCATTGGAGGCACTCGATGCTACTTGGCCTCCAATCCCAACCCCCAGCTTTCTCTCGCAGTCCAGTGTAGGGAAACACACAGGAAATACAAGCTAAGGGGTTTTATTGGAACCCAGGCACTACTGTCATTTGGAAGATCTTCCCCATTCTCAGGATACCTGAACACACTTTCGTGTGTGTGCTGGAAGTGGTGAAAGTGTGTGCACGCATCTTGATGAGGACACAGGTGTTCCCAGGTTTGGATGTAGATTAAACACCTCCACTGAACATAGAGAGGAACACTCTAATACTTGGCTTTAGAGACATAACCCCACCTAGGTTCAGGGCCCGGCCTAGGGAAACACTGAAGGATGTCAAACATAGGGATTATATTAGATCCCAGGTGCTGCTGTCAGTTGGAGGAGTCTCCCCACACTCAGGATACCAGAACACCACATCGTGTGTGTGCTGAAGGTGGGGAAACAGTGTCCTTGCAACTTTCAGGGGGCACAGGTATTCCCAAATATTTGGTTGTAGGTTAAACCACTTCAAATCCCGTGGAGAGGCACTCAATAATACTTGGATTTAGAGCCCAACCCTCACATTCCCCCGCACTCCCGCCTAGGCTAGCCATCAGTGAAGACAAGTTAATGGATTGTATTAGAACCCAGGACCTGCTGTCAGTTGTAGGTGTCTCCCCACACTCTGGAAACCTCAACCCGTCTTCGTGTGTGTGCTGGAGTTGTGGAAACAGAGTCGACGCATTTTTTGGGGGGCACAGTTGTTCCAAGTTTGGGGATGTATTTTAAACACCTCCACTGCCCAGAGAGAGGCACTCGCTATTACTAGTTTTTAGTGCCCAACACCCAACTTCGCTCACAGCCTGGCCAATGGAAACACTCAGTGAAAGCAAGCCAAATGATATTATAAGTTCCCAGTTGCTGCTGTCATTTGGAGGTGCCTACCCACACTCAGTATACCAGAACTATTCTTCGTGAGTGTGCTGGAGGTGGGGAAAGAGAGACCACGCATTTATATGGGGGGCAGATGTTTAAAGGTTAGGGATTTAGTTTTAAAAACCTCCAATCCCATAGAGAGGCACTCGCTAAAACCTAGCTATAGAGACCAAACCCCACATTAGATCAAAGCCTGGCCTATGTAAACACTCAGGGAACACAAGCTAAGGGATTCTAATAGAACCCAGGTGCTGCTGTCATTTGGAGTAGCCTCCCCATGCTCAGGATTCCAGAAAACGTCTTCGTGTGTGTGCTGTTGGTGGAGAAACAGTGTCCACGCATATTCCAGGGGGCAAAGGTATTCCCTTGTTGGGGGTTGTTGGTTAAACACCTCAACTTCCCATGGAGAGGCACTCACTAATACTTGGATTTAGAGCCCAAATCCCACTTTGAACCGCACTCCAGCTTATGCAATTCATCAGGGAAGAGAAGCTTAAGGATTCTACTAGAACACTGGCACTGCTCTCAGTTGGAGGAACTTTCCCACTCTCAGAATTCCGGAAGCCAACCTTATGTGGCGGGGAGATGTGGAGCCACAATCCAAGTAGATGAATGGGGTCACATTTGTTTCCCATTAGGGAAAAGTCCTCTAAATAATTCCATATTCTATCAGGGGGCAGTTGCTGCTACTTGGCCTCCAAGCCAAACTCCCAGACTTCCCTCTCAGCCCGGCATAGGGAAACACTCAAGGAATGCAAGCTAAGGGATTCTATTAGAACCCAGGCGCTGCTGTCATTTGGAGGAGCCTCCCCACAATCAGGATACCTGAGCACGTCTCCGTGTGTGTGCTGGAGGTGGGGAATCAGAGTCCACGCATCTTCATGGGGGCACAGGTGTTCCAAGGTTGGGGAAGAAGTTTCAAATCCTCCACTGCCCACAGAGATGCACTCGCTTATTCTTGGCTTTAGAGCCCATTCCCCACCATCGCTCACAGCTAGGTCTAGGAAAAAACTTAGGGAAGTCAAGCTGAGTTATTCTATTAGAACGCAGGCGCTGCTGTCAGTTGGAGGAACTTCCACACACTCAGGATTCCGGATCCCTGCCTTGTGTGGGGGAGGTGTGGATACCAAGTCCACACAGATGAATGGGGGCACAGGTGTTCCACAATAGCGTGAAATCCTCTTAGTACTTCCTCAGTAAATCGGGGGGCACTCGTTGCTACTTGGACTTCAAAACCAACCCCCACTTTCCCCCACACTCCAGCCTAGGCATGCCATCAGGTAAGACAAGCTAAGGGATTGTATTAGAACCCAGGCGCTGCTGTCAGTTGGAGGAGGCTCCCCACACTCTGGATACCTGAACAAGTCTTTGTGTGTGTGCTTTTGTTGGAGATACATAGTCCACGCAACTTTAAGGGGCACAGGTGTTCCCAGGGAGGGAATGTACTTTAAACACCTCCACTGCCCATAGAGAGGCACTCGCTATAACTTGGCTTTAGAGCCCAACCCCCACCTTCGCTCCTTCCCGTCCTTGGAAAACACTCAGGGAAGATAACCTAAGGGATCATATTAGATCCCAGATGCTGCTGTCAGTGGGAGGTGCCTCCCCACACTCAGGATACCAGAACAATTCTTCATGTGTGTGCTGAAGGTGGGGAAACAGAGTCCACGCATTTTTCAAGGAGCACAGGTATTCCCAGGTTGTGGGATTTTGGTGAATAATTTCCTCTTCCCATGGAGAAGCACTCGCTAGTACTTGGATTTACAGCCCAACCACCAATTTCCCCCGCACTCCGCCCTTGGCAAGCCATCATTGAAGAGAAGTAAATGTATTGTATTAGAACCCAGGTGCTGCTGTTAGTTGGAGGAACCTCCACACACACAAAACATATGAACCAGATATCGTGTGTGTGCTGGAGGAGGGAAACTGAGTCCACACATCTTTATGGGGGCACAGGTGTTCCCAGGTTGGGGATATACTTTAACCACCTCCACTACTAAAAGAGAGGAGCTCGCTAATACCTGGTTTTAGAGCAGAACCCATAACTTCGCTCAAAACCTGGCCAAGGAAAATACTCAGGGAAGTCAATCTAATGGATCCAATTAGATCCCAGGTGCTATTGTCAGTTGCAGGAGCCTTCCCACACTCAGGATACCAGAAAACTTCGTGTGTGTGCTGGAGGTGGGGAAACAAACACGCATTTTTCAGGGGTCACAGTAATTCCCAAGTTGTGGGTTGTAGTTTAAACATCTCCACTACCCATGGAGAGGCACACGCTAATACTTAGTTTTAAAGCCCACATCCCACTATCAACCACACACTGGCCTAGGCAAACCATCAGGGAAGACAAGCAAAGGGATTCTATTAAAACCAAGAGGTTGATATCAGTTAGAGGAACTACACCACCCTCAGGATACTGGAACCCATCCTTGTGTGGTGGGGAGGTTTGAAGCCCCACTCCACGCAGATGAATGGGTGCTCAGGTGTTTCCCTTTATGGAGAATTCATCTAAATACTTCCTCAGTCCATCGGGGACACTCGCTACTATTTGGCCTCAAAGCCCTACCCCCAGGTTTCTCTCAGAGTCAGTCCTAGGGAAACACTCAGTGATTACAAGCTAAGGGATTCTAATAGAACCCAGCCGCTTCTGTCATCTGAAATGGCCAGCCCACACTCAGGATAGCAGAAAACTTCTTCATGTGTGTTCTGGTGGTGGGGATACAGAGTCCACGCTTTTATCAAGGAGCACAGGTATTAACATGTTGTGGGGTTTTGGTAAATAACCTCCAAATCCCATGGAGAAGCACTCGCTAATACTTGGATTTAGAGCCCAACCCAAACTTTCCCCAGCACTCCATATCAGGCAACCAAACAGGGTAGACAAGTTAAGCGATTTTATAAGAACCAAGGCCCTGCTCTCAGTTGGAGGAGGCTGCCCACTCTCAGGATAACTGTGCAAGAGTTCGTGTGTGTGCTGGAGGTGTGGAAACAGACTCCACGGATCTTTATGGGGGCACAGGTGTTCCCAGGTTAGGGATGTAGTTTAAACAGCTCCACAAACCATAGAGAGGTCATCGCAAATACTTGGTTTCGGAGCCCAAACCACACTGTCCCCCGCACTCCCGCCTAGGCTTTCCATCAGGGAAGACAAGCAAAGGGATTCAATTAGAACCCAGGCGCTGCTGTCAGTTGGAGGAACTTCCCTGCACTCAGAATTCCAGAACACATTCTTAGGTGTGGGAGAGTTGTGCAGCCCCACTGCACCCAGATGAATGGAGGAAAATGTGTTCCCTTAAGGGAGAAGTCCTCTAAGTACTTCCTCAGTGGATCAGGGGTCAATAAATTCTACGTGGCCTCCTAGCCCAACCCCCAGCGTTCCTTCATGACCTGGCCTAAAAAACACTCAGGGAACAGAAGCTAAGGGATACTAATAGAATCCAGGTACTGCTGTCAGTTTGAGGAAACTCCCCACACTCAGAATACCAGAACAAATCTTCGTGTGTGTGCTGGATGTAGGGAAACAGTCAAAGCATCTTTCAGGGGCACATTTATACCATGGCTGTGGGTTGTAAGTTAAAAACCCACATCCCATGGATAGGCTCTAGTTAATACTTGGTTTAGAGCCCAACCCCCACTTTCCCCCACTCTCCAGCCTAGGCATGCCATCAGGGAAGACAAGCTAAGGGATTATTTTAGAACCCAGGCGCTGCTGTCATTTGGAGGAGCCTCCAAACAATCAGGGTACCTGAGCACGTCTCCATGTGTGTGCTGGAGGTGGGGAAACAGATACCACGCATCTTTATGGGGCACAGGTGTTCCAAGGTTGGGGAAGTAGTTTAAAACCCTCCACTACCCACAGAGATGCACTCGCTAATACTTGGATTAGAGCCCATCCCCCACCATCACTTACTGCTAGGCCTAGGAAAACACTTAGGGAAGTCAAGCTAAGGGATTCTATTAAAACCCAGGTGCTGCTGTCTGTTGGAGGAACCTCCCCACACTCAGAACCCCAGAACACTTCTTCCTGTGTGTGCTGGACGTGGGGAAACATAGCACACGCATTTTTCATGGGTCACAGTAATTCCCAAGTTGTGGGTTGTAGTTTAAACATCTCCACTACCCATGGAGAGGCACACGCTAATACTTAGTTTTAGATCCCAAATCCCACTTTCAAACACACACTGGCCTAGGCAAACCATCAGGGAAGACAAGCAATGGGTATCTATTAAAACCAAGACGCTGATGCCAGTTGGAGGAACTACCCCACACTCAGGATTCTGGAACCTAACCTTGTGTGGTAGGGAGATCTGAAGCCCCACTCCACGCAGATGAATGGGTGCTCAGGTGTTTCCCTTTATGGAGAATTCATCTAAATACTTCCTCAGTCCATCGGGGACACTCGCTACTATTTGGCCTCAAAGCCCAACCCCCAGGTTTCTCTCAGAATCAGTCCTAGTGAAACACTCAGGGATTAAAAGCTAAGGGATTCTATTAGAACCCAGCCACTTCTGTCACCTGAAATTGCCAGCCCACACTCAGGATAGCAGAAAATTTCTTCATGTGTGTTCTGGTGGTGGGGATACAGAGTCCACGCTTTTTTCAAGGAGCACAGGTATTCCCACGTTGTGGGGTTTTGGTTAGTAACCTCCAAATCCCATGGAGAAGCACTCGCTAATACTTGGATTTAGAGCCCAACCCACCCTTTCCCCAGCACTCCGTATCAGGCAAACAAACAGTGTAGACAAGTTAAGCGATTTTATAAGAACCAAGGCCATGCTCTCAGTTGGAGGAGGCTGCCAACTCTCAGGATAACTGTGCAAGTGTTCGTGTGTGTGCTGGAGGTGTGGAAACAGACTCCACGGATCTTTATGGGGGCACAGGTGTTCCCAGGTTAGGGATGTAGTTTAAACAGCTCCACAAACCATAGAGAGGTCATCGCAAATACTTGGTTTCGGAGCCCAAACCACACTGTCCCCCGGACTCCCGCCTAGGCTTTCCATCAGGGAAGACAAGCAAAGGGATTCAATTAGAACCCAGGCGCTGCTGTCAGTTGGAGGAACTTCCCTGCACTCAGAATTCCAGAACACATTCTTAGGTGTGGAAGAGATGTGCAGCCCCACTGCACCCAGATTAATGGAGGAAAAGGTGTTCCGTTTAGGGAGAAGTCCTCTAAGTATTTCCTCAATGGATCAGGGAGCACTCAATTCTACGTGGCCTCCAAGCCCAACCCCAAGCTTTCCCTCATGGCCTGGCCTAAAGGAACACTCAGGGAACAGAAGCTAAGGGATACTAATACAACCCAGGTGCTGCTGTCAGTTTGAGGAACTTCCCCACGATCAGAATACCAGAAAAATTCTTCGCGTGTTTCCTGGATGAAGGGAAAGAGTCAAAGCATCTTTCAGGGGGCACATTTATTCCATGGTTGTGGGTTGTAGGCTAAAAATCCACATCCCATGGATAGGCTCTCGCTAGTACTTGGTTTAGAGCCCAACCCCCACTTTCCCCCACTCTCCAGCCTAGGCATGCCATCAGGGAAGACAAGCTAAGGGATTCTTTCAGGACCCAGGCGCTGCTGTCATTTGGAGGAGCCTCCCCACAATCAGCATACCTGAGCACGTCTCCGTGTGTGTGCTGGAGGTGGTGAAACAGATTCCACGCATCTTTATGGGGCACAGGTTTTCCAAGGTTGGGGAAGTTGTTTAAAACCCTCCACTACCCACAGTGATGCACTCGCTAATACTTGGCTTTAGAGCCAATCCCACACCATCGGTTACTGCTAGGCCTAGGAAAACACTTAGGGAAGTCAAGCTAAGGGATTCTATTAAAACCCAGGTGCTGCTGTCTGTTGGAGGAACCTCCCCACACTCAGAACCCCAGAACACTTCTTCCTGTGTGTGCTGGACGTGGGGAAACAGCACACGCATTTTTCAGGGGTCACAGTAATTAACAAGTTGTGGGTTGTAGTTTAAACATCTCCACTACCCATGGAGAGGCAGACGCTTATACTTATTTTTAGATCCCAAATCCCACTTTCAAACACACACTGGCCTAGGCAAACCATCAGGGAAGACAAGCAAAGGGATTCTATTAAATCCAAGACACTGATGTCAGTTGGAGGAACTACCCCACCCTCAGGATACTGGAACACAACCTTGTGTGGTGGGGAGATTTGAAGCCCAACTCCACGCAGATGAATGGGTGCTCAGGTGTTTCCCTTTATGGAGAATTCATCTAAATACTTCCTCAGTCCATCGGGGACACTCGCTACTATTTGGCCTCAAAGCCCAACCCCCAGGATTCTCTCATAGTCAGTCCTAGGGAAACACTCAGGGATTACAACCTAAGGGATTCTATTAGAACCCAGCCGCTTCTGTCACCTGAAATTGCCAGCCCACACTCAGGATAGCAGAAAACTTCTTCATGTGTGTTCTGGTGGTGGGGATACAGAGTCCACGCTTTTTTCAAGGAGCACAGGTATTCCCATGTTGTGGGGTTTTGGTTAATAACCTCCAAATCCCATGGAGAAGCACTCGCTAATACTTGGATTTAGAGCCCAACCCACCCTTTCTCCAGCACTCCGTATCAGGCAACAAAACAGGGTAGACAAGTTAAGGGATTTTATAAGAACAAAGGCCCTGCTCTCAGTTGGAGGAGGCTGCCCACTCTCAGGATAACTGTGCAAGTGTTCGTATGTGTGCTGGAGGTGTGGAAACAGACTCCACGGATCTTTATGGGGGCACAGGTGTTCCCAGGTTAGGGATGTAGTTTAAACACCTCCTCAAACCATAGAGAGGTCATTGCAAATACTTGGTTTCGGAGCCCAAACCACACTTTCACCCGCACTCCCGCCTTGGCTTTCCATCAGGGAAGACAAGCAAAGGGATTCAATTAGAACCCAGGCGCTGCTGTCAGTTGGAGGAACTTCCCTGCACTCAGAATTCCAGAACACATTCTTAGGTGTGGGAGAGATGTGCAGCCCCACTGCACCCAGATGAATGGAGGAAAAGGTGTTCCGTTTAGGGAGAAGTCCTCTATGTAGTTCCTCAGTGGATCAGGGAGCACTCACTGCTACTTGGCCTCCAAGCCCAACCCCCAGCTTTCCCTCATGGCCTGACCTAAAGGAACACTCAGGGAACAGAAGCTAAGGGATACTAATAGAACCCAGGTGCTGCTGTCAGTTTGAGGAACCTCCCCACACTCAGAATACCAGAACACTTCTTCGCGTGTGTGCTGGATGTAGGAAAACAGTCAAAGCATACTTCAGGGGGCACATTTATATCTTGGTTGTGGGTTGTACTTTAAAAACCAACATCCCATGGATAGGCTCTCGCTAATACTTGGTTTAGAGCCCAACCCCCACTTTCCCCCACTCTCCAGCCTAGGCATGCTATCAGGGAAGGCAAGCTAAGGGATTGTATAAGAACCCAGGCGCTGCTGTCATTTGGAGGAGCCTCCCCACAATCAGGATACCTGAGCACGTCTCCGTGTGTGTGCTGGAGGTGGGGAAACAGATTCCACGCATCTTTATGGGGCACAGGTGTTCCAAGGTTGGGGAAGTAGTTTAAAACCCTCCACTACCCACATAGATGCACTCGTTAATACTTGGCTTTAGAGTCCATCCCCCACCATCACTTACTGCTAGGCCTAGGAAAACACGTAGGGAAGTCAAGCTAAGGGATTCTATTAAAATCCAGGTGCTGTTGTCTGTTGGAGGAACCTCCCACACTCAGAACCCCATAACACTTCTTCCTGTGTGTGCTGGACGTGGGGAAACAGCACACGCATTTTTCAGGGGTCACAGTAATTCCCAAGTTGTGGGTTGTAGTTTAAACATCTCCACTACCCATGGAGAGGCACACGCTAGTACTTAGTTTTAGATCCCAAATCCCACTTTCAACCACACAGTGGCCTAGGCAAACCATCAGGGAAGACAAGCAAAGGGATTCTATTAAAACCAAGACACTGAAGTCAGTTGGAGGATCTTCCCTGCACTCAGAATTCCAGAACACATTCTTAGGTGTGGGAGAGATGTGCAGCCCCACTCCACCCAGATGAATGGAGGAAAAGGTGTTCCGTTTAGGGAGAAGTCCTCTAAGTACTTCCACAGTGGATCAGGGGGCACTCACTGCTACCTGGCCTCGAAGCCCAACCCCCAGCTTTCCCTCATGGCCTGGCCTAAAGGAACACTCAGGGAACAGAAGCTAAGGTATACTAGTAGAACCCAGGTGCTGCTGTCAGTTTGAGGAACCTCCCCACACTCAGAATACCAGAACACATCTTCGTGTGTGTGCTGGATGTAGGGAAACAGTCAAAGCTTCTTTCAGGGTGCATATTTATTCCATGGTTGTGGGTTGTAGGTTAAAAACCCACATCCCATGGATAGGCTCTCGCTAATACTTGGTTTAGAGCCCAAACCCCACTTTCCCCCACTCTCCAGCCTAGGCATGCCATCAGGGAAGACAAGCTAAGGGATTCTATAAGAACCCTGGCGCGGCTGTAATTTCGAAGAGCCTCCCCACAATCAGGATACCTGAGCACGTCTCCGTGTGTGTGATGGAGGTGGGGAAACAGATTCCACGCATCTTTATGGGGCACAGGTGTTCCAAGGTTGGGGAAGTAGTTTAAAACCCTCCACTACCCACAGAGATGCACTCGCTAATACTTGGCTTTAGAGCCCATCCCCCACCATCGCTTACTGCTAGGCCTAGTGAAACACTTAGGGAAGTCAAGCTGAGGGATTCTATTAAAAGCCAGGTGCTGCTGTGTGTTGGAGGAACCTCCCCACACTCAGAACCCCAGAACACTTCTTCCTGTGTGTGCTGGGCGTGGGGAAACAGCACACGCATTTTCCAGGGGTCACAGTAATTCCCAAGTTGTGGGTTGTAGTTTAAACATCTCCACTACCCATGGAGAGGCACACGCTAATACTTAGTTTTAGATCCCAAATCCCACTTTCAACCACACACTGGCCTAGGCAAACCATCAGGGAAGACAAGCAAAGGGATTCTATTAAAACAAAGACGCTGATGTCAGTTGGAGGAACTACCCCACCCTCAGGATACTGGAACCCAACCTTGTGTGGTGGGGAGATTTGAAGCTCCACTCCACGCAGATGAATGGGTGCTCAGGTGTTTCCCTTTATGGAGAATTCATCTAAATACTTCCTCAGTCCATCGGGGACACTCGCTACTATTTGGCCTCAAAGCCCAACCCCCGGTTTTCTCTCAGAGTCAGTCCTAGGGAAACACTCAGGGATTACAAGCTAAGGGATTCTATTAGAACCCAGCCGCTTCTGTCACCTGAAATTGCCAGCCCACACTCAGGATAGCAGAAAACTTCTTCATGTGTGTTCTGGTGGTGGGGATACAGAATCCATGCTTTTTTCAACGAGCACAGGTATTCACAAGTTGTGGGGTTTTGGTAAATAACCTCCAAATCCCATGGAGAAGCACTCGTTAATACTTGGATTTTGACCCCAACCCACCCTTTCTCCAGCACTCCGTATCAGAAAACCCAATAGGGTAGACAAGTTAAGCGATTTTATAAGAACCAAGGCCCTGCTCTCAGTTGGAGGAGGCTGCCCACTCTCAGGATAACTGTGCAAGTGTTCGTGTGTGTGCTGGAGGTGTGGAAACAGACTCCACGGGTCTTTATGGGGGCACAGGTGTTCCCAGGTTAGGGATGTAGTTTAAACACCTCCACAAACCATAGAGAGGTCATCGCAAATACTTGGTTTCGGAGCCCAAACCACACTGTCTCCCGCACTCCCGCCTAGGCTTTCCATCAGGGAAGACAAGCAAAGGGATTCAATTAGAACCCAGGCGCTGCTGTCAGTTGGAGGAACTTCCCTGCACTCAGAATTCCAGAACACATTCTTAGGTGTGGGAGAGATGTGCAGCCCCACTGCACCCAGATGAATGGAGGAAAAGGTGTTCCGTTTAGGGAGAAGTCCTCTAAGTACTTCCTCGGTGGATCAGGGGGCACTCACTGCTACTTGTCCTCCAAGCCCAACCCCCAGCTTTCCCTCATGGCCTGGCCTAAAGGAACACTCAGGGAACAGAAGCTAAGGGATACTAATACAACCCAGGTGCTGCTGTCAGTTTGAGGAACCTCCCCACACTCAGAATACCCGAACAATTCTTCGCGTGTGTGCTGGATGTAGAGAAACAGTAAAAGCATCTTTCAGGGGGCACATTTATTCCATGGTTGTGGGTTGTAGGTAAAATACCCACATCCCATGGATAGGCTCTCGCTAACACTTGGTTTAGAGCCCAACCCCCACTTTCCCCCACTCTCCAGCCTAGGCATGCCATCAGGGAAGACAAGCAAAGGGATTCTTTTAAAACCCAGGCGCTGCTGTCATTTGGAGGAGCCTCCCCACAATCAGGATACCTGAGCACGTCTCCGTGTGTGTGCTAGAGGTGGGAAAACAGATTCCACGCATCTTTATGGGGCACAGGTGTTCCAAGGTTGGGGAAGTAGTTTAAAACCCTCCACTACCCAGAGATGCACTCGCTAATACTTGGCTTTAGAGCCCATCCCCCACCATCGCTTACTGCTAGGCCTAGGAAAACACTTAGGGAAGTCAAGCTAAGGGATTCTATTAAAACCCAGGTGCTGCTGTCTGTTGGAGGAACCTCCCCACACTCAGAACCCCAGAACACTTCTTCCTGTGTGTGCTGGACGTGGGGAAACAGCACACGCATTTTTCAGGGGTCACAGTAATTAACAAGTTGTGGGTTGTAGTTTAAACATCTCCACTACCCATGGAGAGGCAGACGCTTATACTTATTTTTAGATCCCAAATCCCACTTTCAAACACACACTGGCCTAGGCAAACCATCAGGGAAGACAAGCAAAGGGATTCTATTAAATCCAAGACACTGATGTCAGTTGGAGGAACTACCCCACCCTCAGGATACTGGAACACAACCTTGTGTGGTGGGGAGATTTGAAGCCCAACTCCACGCAGATGAATGGGTGCTCAGGTGTTTCCCTTTATGGAGAATTCATCTAAATACTTCCTCAGTCCATCGGGGACACTCGCTACTATTTGGCCTCAAAGCCCAACCCCCAGGATTCTCTCATAGTCAGTCCTAGGGAAACACTCAGGGATTACAACCTAAGGGATTCTATTAGAACCCAGCCGCTTCTGTCACCTGAAATTGCCAGCCCACACTCAGGATAGCAGAAAACTTCTTCATGTGTGTTCTGGTGGTGGGGATACAGAGTCCACGCTTTTTTCAAGGAGCACAGCTATTCCCATGTTGTGGGGTTTTGGTTAATAACCTCCAAATCCCATGGAGAAGCACTCGCTAATACTTGGATTTAGAGCCCAACCCACCCTTTCTCCAGCACTCCGTATCAGGCAACAAAACAGGGTAGACAAGTTAAGGGATTTTATAAGAACAAAGGCCCTGCTCTCAGTTGGAGGAGGCTGCCCACTCTCAGGATAACTGTGCAAGTGTTCGTATGTGTGCTGGAGGTGTGGAAACAGACTCCACGGATCTTTATGGGGGCACAGGTGTTCCCAGGTTAGGGATGTAGTTTAAACACCTCCTCAAACCATAGAGAGGTCATTGCAAATACTTGGTTTCGGAGCCCAAACCACACTTTCACCCGCACTCCCGCCTTGGCTTCCCATCAGGGAAGACAAGCAAAGGGATTCAATTAGAACCCAGGCGCTGCTGTCAGTTGGAGGAACTTCCCTGCACTCAGAATTCCAGAACACATTCTTAGGTGTGGGAGAGATGTGCAGCCCCACTGCACCCAGATGAATGGAGGAAAAGGTGTTCCGTTTAGGGAGAAGTCCTCTATGTAGTTCCTCAGTGGATCAGGGAGCACTCACTGCTACTTGGCCTCCAAGCCCAACCCCCAGCTTTCCCTCATGGCCTGACCTAAAGGAACACTCAGGGAACAGAAGCTAAGGGATACTAATAGAACCCAGGTGCTGCTGTCAGTTTGAGGAACCTCCCCACACTCAGAATACCAGAACACTTCTTCGCGTGTGTGCTGGATGTAGGAAAACAGTCAAAGCATACTTCAGGGGGCACATTTATATCTTGGTTGTGGGTTGTACTTTAAAAACCAACATCCCATGGATAGGCTCTCGCTAATACTTGGTTTAGAGCCCAACCCCCACTTTCCCCCACTCTCCAGCCTAGGCATGCTATCAGGGAAGGCAAGCTAAGGGATTGTATAAGAACCCAGGCGCTGCTGTCATTTGGAGGAGCCTCCCCACAATCAGGATACCTGAGCACGTCTCCGTGTGTGTGCTGGAGGTGGGGAAACAGATTCCACGCATCTTTATGGGGCACAGGTGTTCCAAGGTTGGGGAAGTAGTTTAAAACCCTCCACTACCCACATAGATGCACTCGTTAATACTTGGCTTTAGAGTCCATCCCCCACCATCACTTACCGCTAGGCCTAGGAAAACACGTAGGGAAGTCAAGCTAAGGGATTCTATTAAAATCCAGGTGCTGTTGTCTGTTGGAGGAACCTCCCACACTCAGAACCCCATAACACTTCTTCCTGTGTGTGCTGGACGTGGGGAAACAGCACACGCATTTTTCAGGGGTCACAGTAATTCCCAAGTTGTGGGTTGTAGTTTAAACATCTCCACTACCCATGGAGAGGCACACGCTAGTACTTAGTTTTAGATCCCAAATCCCACTTTCAACCACACAGTGGCCTAGGCAAACCATCAGGGAAGACAAGCAAAGGGATTCTATTAAAACCAAGACACTGAAGTCAGTTGGAGGATCGTCCCTGCACTCAGAATTCCAGAACACATTCTTAGGTGTGGGAGAGATGTGCAGCCCCACTCCACCCAGATGAATGGAGGAAAAGGTGTTCCGTTTAGGGAGAAGTCCTCTAAGTACTTCCACAGTGGATCAGGGGGCACTCATTGCTACCTGGCCTCGAAGCCCAACCCCCAGCTTTCCCTCATGGCCTGGCCTAAAGGAACACTCAGGGAACAGAAGCTAAGGTATACTAGTAGAACCCAGGTGCTGCTGTCAGTTTGAGGAACCTCCCCACACTCAGAATACCAGATCACATCTTCGTGTGTGTGCTGGATGTAGGGAAACAGTCAAAGCTTCTTTCAGGGTGCATATTTATTCCATGGTTGTGGGTTGTAGGTTAAAAACCCACATCCCATGGATAGGCTCTCGCTAATACTTGGTTTAGAGCCCAACCCCCACTTTCCCCCACTCTCCAGCCTAGGCATGCCATCAGGGAAGACAAGCTAAGGGATTCTATAAGAACCCTGGCGCGGCTGTAATTTCGAAGAGCCTCCCCACAATCAGGATACCTGAGCACGTCTCCGTGTGTGTGATGGAGGTGGGGAAACAGATTCCACGCATCTTTATGGGGCACAGGTGTTCCAAGGTTGGGGAAGTAGTTTAAAACCCTCCACTACCCACAGAGATGCACTCGCTAATACTTGGCTTTAGAGCCCATCCCCCACCATCGCTTACTGCTAGGCCTAGGGAAACACTTAGGGAAGTCAAGCTGAGGGATTCTATTAAAAGCCAGGTGCTGCTGTGTGTTGGAGGAACCTCCCCACACTCAGAACCCCAGAACACTTCTTCCTGTGTGTGCTGGGCGTGGGGAAACAGCACACGCATTTTCCAGGGGTCACAGTAATTCCCAAGTTGTGGGTTGTAGTTTAAACATCTCCACTACCCATGGAGAGGCACACGCTAATACTTAGTTTTAGATCCCAAATCCCACTTTCAACCACACACTGGCCTAGGCAAACCATCAGGGAAGACAAGCAAAGGGATTCTATTAAAACAAAGACGCTGATGTCAGTTGGAGGAACTACCCCACCCTCAGGATACTGGAACCCAACCTTGTGTGGTGGGGAGATTTGAAGCTCCACTCCACGCAGATGAATGGGTTCTCAGGTGTTTCCCTTTATGGAGAATTCATCTAAATACTTCCTCAGTCCATCGGGGACACTCGCTACTATTTGGCCTCAAAGCCCAACCCCCGGTTTTCTCTCAGAGTCAGTCCTAGGGAAACACTCAGGGATTACAAGCTAAGGGATTCTATTAGAACCCAGCCGCTTCTGTCACCTGAAATTGCCAGCCCACACTCAGGATAGCAGAAAACTTCTTCATGTGTGTTCTGGTGGTGGGGATACAGAATCCATGCTTTTTTCAATGAGCACAGGTATTCACAAGTTGTGGGGTTTTGGTAAATAACCTCCAAATCCCATGGAGAAGCACTCGTTAATACTTGGATTTTGACCCCAACCCACCCTTTCTCCAGCACTCCGTATCAGAAAACCCAGTAGGGTAGACAAGTTAAGCGATTTTATAAGAACCAAGGCCCTGCTCTCAGTTGGAGGAGGCTGCCCACTCTCAGGATAACTGTGCAAGTGTTCATGTGTGTGCTGGAGGTGTGGAAACAGACTCCACGGGTCTTTATGGGGGCACAGGTGTTCCCAGGTTAGGGATGTAGTTTAAACACCTCCACAAACCATAGAGAGGTCATCGCAAATACTTGGTTTCGGAGCCCAAACCACACTGTCTCCCGCACTCCCGCCTAGGCTTTCCATCAGGGAAGACAAGCAAAGGGATTCAATTAGAACCCAGGCGCTGCTGTCAGTTGGAGGAACTTCCCTGCACTCAGAATTCCAGAACACATTCTTAGGTGTGGGAGAGATGTGCAGCCCCACTGCACCCAGATGAATGGAGGAAAAGGTGTTCCGTTTAGGGAGAAGTCCTCTAAGTACTTCCTCGGTGGATCAGGGGGCACTCACTGCTACTTGTCCTCCAAGCCCAACCCCCAGCTTTCCCTCATGGCCTGGCCTAAAGGAACACTCAGGGAACAGAAGCTAAGGGATACTAATACAACCCAGGTGCTGCTGTCAGTTTGAGGAACCTCCCCACACTCAGAATACCCGAACAATTCTTCGCGTGTGTGCTGGATGTAGAGAAACAGTAAAAGCATCTTTCAGGGGGCACATTTATTCCATGGTTGTGGGTTGTAGGTAAAATACCCACATCCCATGGATAGGCTCTCGCTAACACTTGGTTTAGAGCCCAACCCCCACTTTCCCCCACTCTCCAGCCTAGGCATGCCATCAGGGAAGACAAGCTAAGGGATTCTTTTAAAACCCAGGCGCTGCTGTCATTTGGAGGAGCCTCCCCACAATCAGGATACCTGAGCACGTCTCCGTGTGTGTGCTAGAGGTGGGAAAACAGATTCCACGCATCTTTATGGGGCACAGGTGTTCCAAGGTTGGGGAAGTAGTTTAAAACCCTCCACTACCCAGAGATGCACTCGCTAATACTTGGCTTTAGAGCCCATCCCCCACCATCGCTTACTGCTAGGCCTAGGAAAACACTTAGGGAAGTCAAGCTAAGGGATTCTATTAAAACCCAGGTGCTGCTGTCTGTTGGAGGAACCTCCCCACACTCAGAACCCCAGAACACTTCTTCCTGTGTGTGCTGGACGTGGGGAAACATAGCACACGCATTTTCAGGGGTCACAGTAATTCCCAAGTTGTGGGTTGTAGTTTAAACATCTCCACTACCCATGGAGAGGCACACGCTAATACTTAGTTTTAGATCCCAAATCCCACTTTCAACCACACACTGGCCTAGTCAAACCATCAGGGAAGACAAGCAAAGGGATTCTATTAAAACCAAGACGCTGATGTCAGTTGGAGGAACTACCCCACCCTCAGGATACTGGAACCCAACCTTGTGTGGTGGGGAGATTTGAAGCCCCACACCACGCAGATGAATGGGTGCTCAGGTGTTTCCCTTTATGGAGAATTCATCTAAATACTTCCTCAGTCCATCGGGGACACTCGCTACTTGTTTGCCTCAAAGCCCAACCCCCAGATTTCTCTCAGAGTCAGTCCTAGGGAAACACTCAGGGATTACAAGCTAAGGGATTCTATTAGAACCCAGCCACTTCTGTCACGTGAAATTGCCAGCCCACCCTCAGGATAGCAGAAAACTTCTTCATGTGTGTTCTGGTGGTGGGGATACAGAGTCCACGCTTTTTTCAAGGAGCACAGGTATTCCCATGTTGTGGGGTTTTGGTTAATAACCTCCAAATCCCATGGAGAAGCACTCGCTAATACTTGGATTTAGAGCCCAACCCACCCTTTCCCCAGCACTCCGTATCAGGCAACCAAACAGGGTAGACAAGTTAAGCGATTTTATAAGAACCAAGGCCCTGCTCTCAGTTGGAGGAGGCTGCCCACTCTCAGGATAACTGTGCAAGTGTTCGTGTGGGTGCTGGAGGTGTGGAAACAGCCTCCACGGATCTTTATGGGGGCACAGGTGTTCCCAGGTTAGGGATGTAGTTTAAACACCTCCACAAACCATAGAGAGGTCATCACAAATACTTGGGTTCGGAGCCCAAACCACACTGTCCCCCGCACTCCCGCCTAGGCTTTCCATCAGGGAAGACAAGCAAAGGGATTCAATTAGAACCCAGGCGCTGCTGTCAGTTGGAGGAACTTCCCTGCACTCAGAATTCCAGAACACATTCTTAGGTGTGGGAGAAATGTGCAGCCCCACTGCTCCCAGATGAATGGAGGAAAAGGTGTTCCGTTTAGGGAGAAGTCCTCTAAGTACTTCCTCAGTGGATCAGGGTCACTCACTGCTACTTGGCCTCCAAGCCCAACCCCCAGCTTTCCCTCATGGCCTGGCCTAAAGGAACACTCAGGGAACAGAAGCTAAGGGATACTAATAGAATCCAGGTGCTGCTGTCAGTTTGAGGAACCTCCCCACACTCAGAATACCAGAACACGTCTTTGCGTGTGTGCTGGATGTAGGGAACAGTCAAAGCATCTTTCAGGGGGCACATTTATTCCATGGTTGTGGGTTGTAGGTTAAAAACCCACATCCCATGGATAGGCTCTCACTAATACTTGGTTAAGAGCCCAAACCCCACTTTCCCCCACTCTCCAGCCTAGGTATGCCATCAGGGAAGACAAGCTAAGGAATTCTTTTAGAACCCAGGCGCTGCTCTCATTTGGAGGAGCCTCCCCACAATCAGGATACCTGAGCACGTCTAGGTGTGTGTGCTGGAGGTGGGGAAACAGATTCCACGCATCTTTATGGGGCACAGGTGTTCCAAGGTTGGGGAAGTAGTTTAAAACCCTCCACTACCCACAGAGATGCACTCGATAATACTTGGCTTTAGAGCCCATCCCACACCATCGCTTACTGCTAGGCCTAGGAAAACCCTTAGGGAAGTCAAGCTAAGGGATTCTATTAAAACCCAGGTGCTGCTGTCTGTTGGAGGAACCTCCCCACACTCAGAACCCCAGAACACTTCTTCCTGTGTGTGCTGGACGTGGGGAAACATAGCACACGCATTTTTCAGGGGTCACAGTAATTACCAAGTTGTGGGTTGTAGTTTAAACATCTCCACTACCCATGGAGAGGCACACGCTAATACTTAGTTTTAGATCCCAAATCCCACATTCAACCACACACTGGCCTAGGCAAACCATCAGGGAAGGCAAGCAAAGGGATTCTATTAAAACCAAGCCGCTAATGTCAGTTGGAGGAACTACCGCACCCTCAGGATACTGGAACACAACCTTGTGTGGTGGGGAGATTTGAAGCCCCACACCACGCAGATGAATGGGTGCTCAGGTGTTTCCCATTATGGAGAATTCATCTAAATACTTCCTCAATCCATCGGGGACACTCGCTACTATTTGGCCTCAAAGCCCAACCCCCAGGTTTCTCTCAGAGTCAGTCCTAGGGAAACACTCACGGATTACAAGCTAAGGGATTCTATTAGAACCCAGCCACTTCTGTCACGTGAAATTGCCAGCCCACCCTCAGGATAGCAGAAAATTTCTTCATGTGTGTTCTGGTGGTGGGGATACAGAGTCCACGCTTTTTTCAAGGAGCACAGGTATTCCCATGTTGTGGGGTTTTGGTTAATAACCTCCAAATCCCATGGAGAAGCACTCGCTAATACTTGGATTTAGAGCCCAACCCACCCTTTCCCCAGCACTCCGTATCAGGCAAGCAAACAGGGTAGACAAGTTAAGCGATTTTATAATAACCAAGGCCCTGCTCTCAGTTGGAGGAGGCTGCCCACTCTCAGGATAACTGTGCAAGTGTTCGTGTGTGTGCTGGAGGTGTGGAAACAGCCTCCACGGATCTTTATGGGGGCACAGGTGTTCCCAGGTTAGGGATGTAGTTTAAACACCTCCACAAACCATAGAGAGGTCATCACAAATACTTGGGTTCGGAGCCCAAACCACACTGTCCCCCGCACTCCCGCCTAGGCTTTCCATCAGGGAAGACAAGCAAAGGGATTCAATTAGAACCCAGGCGCTGCTGTCAGTTGGAGGAACTTCCCTGCACTCAGAATTCCAGAACACATTCTTAGGTGTGGGAGAGATGTGCAGCCCCACTGCACCCAGATGAATGGAGGAAAAGGTGTTCCGTTTAGGGAGAAGTCCTCTAAGTACTTCCTCAGTGGATCAGGGGGCACTCACTGCTACTTGGCCTCCAAGCCCAACCCCCAGCTTTCCCTCATGGCCTGGCCTAAAGGAACACTCAGGGAACAGAAGCTAAGGGATACTAATAGAATCCAGGTGCTGCTGTCAGTTTGAGGAACCTCCCCACACTCAGAATACCAGAACACTTCTTTGCGTGTGTGCTGCGTGTAGGGAATAGTCAAAGCATCTTTCAGGGGGCACATTTATTCCATGGTTGTGGGTTGTAGGTTAAAAACCCACATCCCATGGATAGGCTCTCGCTAATACTTGGTTTAGAGCCCAACCCCCACTTTCCCCCACTCTCCAGCCTAGGCATGCCATCAGGGAAGACAAGCTAAGGAATTCTTTTAGAACCCAGGCGCTGCTCTCACTTGGAGGAGCCTCCCCACAATCAGGATACCTGAGCACGTCTAGGTGTGTGTGCTGGAGGTGGGGAAACAGATTCCACGCATCTTTTGGGGCACAGGTGTTCCAAGGTTGGGGAAGTAGTTTAAAACCCTCCACTACCCACAGAGATGCACTCGATAATACTTGGCTTTAGAGCCCATCCCACACCATCGCTTACTGCTAGGCCTAGGTAAACCCTTAGGGAAGTCAAGCTAAGGGATTCTATTAAAACCCAGGTGCTGCTGTCTGTTGGAGGAACCTCCCCACACTCAGAACCCCAGAACACTTCTTCCTGTGTGTGCTGGACGTGGGGAAACATAGCACACGCATTTTTCAGGGGTCACAGTAATTCCCAAGTTGTGGGTTGTAGTTTAAACATCTCCACTACCCATGGAGAGGCACACGCTAATACTTAGTTTTA
Organism: Vicugna pacos; assembly: GCF_048564905.1. NCBI lineage: Eukaryota > Metazoa > Chordata > Mammalia > Artiodactyla > Camelidae > Vicugna > Vicugna pacos. Next base: position 52,540,389 of record NW_027328740.1, read on the forward strand.
GATCCCAAATCCCACTTTCAACCACACACTGGCCTAGGCAAACCATCAGGGAAGGCAAGCAAAGGGATTCTATTAAAACCAAGACGCTGATGTCAGTTGGAGGAACTACCGCACCCTCAGGATACTGGAACACAACCTTGTGTGGTGGGGAGATTTGAAGCCCCACACCACGCAGATGAATGGGTGCTCAGGTGTTTCCCATTATGGAGAATTCATCTAAATACTTCCTCAATCCATCGGGGACACTCGCTACTATTTGGCCTCAAAGCCCAACCCCCAGGTTTCTCTCAGAGTCAGTCCTAGGGAAACACTCACGGATTACAAGCTAAGGGATTCTATTAGAACCCAGCCGCTTCTGTCACCTGAAATTGCCAGCCCACACTCAGGAGAGCAGAAAACTTCTTCATGTGTGTTCTGGTGGTGGGGATACAGAGTCCACGCTTTTTTCAAGGAGCACAGGTATTCCCATGTTGTGGGGTTTTGGTAAATAACCTCCAAATCCCATGGAGAAGCACTCGCTAATACTTGGATTTAGAGCCCAACCCACCCTTTCCCCAGCACTCCGTATCAGGCAACCAAACAGGGTAGACAAGTTAAGCGATTTTATAAGAACCAAGGCCCTGCTCTCAGTTGGAGGAGGCTGCCCACTCTCAGGATAACTGTGCAAGTGTTCGTGTGTGTGCTGGAGGTGTGGAAACAGCCTCCACGGATCTTTATGGGGGCACAGGTGTTCCCAGGTTAGGGATGTAGTTTAAACACCTCCACAAACCATAGAGAGGTCATCGCAAGTACTTGGTTTCGGAGCCCAAACCACACTGTCCCCCACACTCCCGCTTAGGCTTTCCATCAGGGAAGACAAGCAAAGGGATTCAATTAGAACCCAGGCGCTGCTGTCAGTTTTAGGAACTTCCGTGCACTCAGAATTCCAGAACATATTCTTAGGTGTTGGAGAGATGTGCAGCCCCACTGCACCCAGATGAATGGAGGAAAAGGTGTTCCGTTTAGGGAGAAGTCCTCTAAGTACTTCCTCAGTGGATCAGGGGGCACTCACGGCTACTTGGCCTCCAAGCCCAACCCCCAGCTTTCCCTCATGGCCTGGCCTAAAGGAACACTCAGGGAACAGAAGCTAAGATTTACTAATAGATCCCAGGTGCTGCTGTCAGTTTGAGGAACCTCCCCGCACTCAGAATACCAGAACACTTCTTCGCGTGTGTGCTGGATGTAGGGAAACAGTCAAAGCATCATTCAGGGGGCACATTTATTCCATGGTTGTGGGTTGTAAGTTAAAAACCCACATCCCATGGATAGGCTCTCGCTAATACTTGGTTTAGATCCCAAACCCACTATCCCCCACTCTCCAGCCTAGGCATGCCATCAGGGAAGACAAGCTAAGGGATTCTTTTAGAATCCAGGCGCTGCTCTCATTTGGAGGAGCCTCCCCACAATCAGGATACCTGAGCACGTCTCCGTGTGTGTGCTGGAGGTGGGGAAACAGATTCCACGCATCTTTATGGGGCACAGGTGTTCCAAGGTTGGGGAAGTAGTTTAAAACCCTCCACTACCCACAGAGATGCACTCGATTATACTTGGCTTTAGAGCCCATCCCCCACCATCGCTTACTGCTAGGCCTAGGAAAACCCTTAGGGAAGTCAAGCTAAGGGATTCTATTAAAACCCAGGTGCTGCTGTCTGTTGGAGGAACCTCCCCACACTCAGAACCCCAGAACACTTCTTCCTGTGTGTGCTGGACGTGGGGAAATATAGCACACGCATTTTTCAGGGGTCACAGTAATTCCCAAGTTGTGGGTTGTAGTTTAAACATCTCCACTGCCCATGGAGAGGCACACGCTAATACTTAGTTTTAGATCCCAAATCCCACTTTCAACCACACACTGGCCTAGGCAAACCATCAGGGAAGACAAGCAAAGGGATTCTATTAAAACCAAGACGCTGAAGTCAGTTGGAGGAACTACCGCACCCTCAGGATACTGGAACACAACCTTGTGTGGTGGGGAGATTTGAAGCCCCACACCACGCAGATGAATGGGTGCTCAGGTGTTTCCCTTTATGGAGAATTCATCTAAATACTTCCTCAATCCATCGGGGACACTCGCTACTATTTGGCCTCAAAGCCCAACCCCCAGGTTTCTCTCAGAGTCAGTCCTAGGGAAACACTCAGGGATTACAAGCTAAGGGATTCTATTAGAACCCAGCCACTTCTGTCACGTGAAATTGCCAGCCCACCCTCAGGATAACAGAAAACTTCTTCATGTGTGTTCTTGTGGTGGGGATACAGAGTCCACGCTTTATTCAAGGAGCACAGGTATTCCCATGTTGTGGGGTTTTGGTTAATAACCTCCAAATCCCATGGAGAAGCACTCGCTAATACTTGGATTTAGAGCCCAACCCACCCTTTCCCCAGCACTCCGTATCAGGCAACCAAACAGGGTAGACAAGTTAAGCGATTTTATAAGAACCAAGGCCCTGCTCTCAGTTGGAGGAGGCTGCCCACTCTCAGGATAACTGTGCAAGTGTTCGTGTGTGTGCTGGAGGTGTGGAAACAGCCTCCACGGATCTTTATGGGGGCACAGGTGTTCCCAGGTTAGGGATGTAGTTTAAACACCTCCACAAACCATAGAGAGGACATCACAAATACTTGGTTTCGGAGCCCAAACCAAACTGTCCCCCGCACTCCCGCCTAGGCTTTCCATCAGGGAAGACAAGCAAAGGGATTCAATTAGAACCCAGGCGCTGCTGTCAGTTGGAGGAACTTCCCTGCACTCAGAATTCCAGAACACATTCTTAGGTGTGGGAGAGATGTGCAGCCCCACTGCACCCAGATGAATGGAGGAAAAGGTGTTCCGTTTAGGGAGAAGTCCTCTAAGTACTTCCTCAGTGGATCAGGGGGCACTCACTGCTACTTGGCCTCCAAGCCCAACCCCCAGCTTTCCCTCATGGCCTGGCCTAAAGGAACACTCAGGGAACAGAAGCTAAGGGATACTAATACAACCCAGGTGCTGCTGTCAGTTTGAGGAACCTCCCCACACTCAGAATACCAGAACACTTCTTCGCGTGTGTGCTGGATGTAGGGAAACAGTCAAAGCATCTTTCAGGGGGCACATTTATTCCATGGTTGTGGGTTGTAGGTTAAAAACCCACATCCCATGGATAGGCTCTCGCTAATACTTGGTTTAGAGCCCAACCCCCACTTTCCCCCACTGTCCAGCCTAGGCATGCCATCAGGGAAGACAAGCTAAGGGATTCTTTTAGAACCCAGGCGCTGCTGTCATTTGGAGGAGCCTCCGAACTATCAGGATACCTGAGCACGTCTCCGTGTGTGTGCTGGAGGTGGGGAAACAGATTCCACGCATCTTTATGGGGCACAGGTGTTCCAAGGTTGGGGAAGTAGTTTAAAACCCTCCACTACCCACAGAGATGCACTCGCTAATACTTGGCTTTAGAGCCCATCCCCCACCATCGCTTACTGCTAGGCCTAGGAAAACACTTAGGGAAGTCAAGCTAAGGGATTCTATTAAAACCCAGGTGCTGCTGTCTGTTGGAGGAACCTCCCCACACTCAGAACCCCAGAACACTTCTTCCTGTGTGTGCTGGACGTGGGGAAACATAGCACACGCATTTTTCAGGGGTCACAGTAATTACCAAGTTGTGGGTTGTAGTTTAAACATCTCCACTACCCATGGAGAGGCACACGCTAATACTTAGTTTTAGATCCCAAATCCCACTTTCAACCACACACTGGCCTAGGCAAACCATCAGGGAAGACAAGCAAAGGGATTCTATTAAAACCAAGACGCTGATGTCCGTTGGAGGAACTACCCCACCCTCAGGATACTGGAACCCAACCTTGTGTGGTGGGGAGATTTGAAGCCCCACTCCACGCAGATGAATGGGTGCTCAGGTGTTTCCCTTTATGGAGAATTCATCTAAATACTTCCTCAGTCCATCGGGGACACTCGCTACTATTTGGCCTCAAAGCCCAACCCCCAGGTTTCTCTCAGAGTCAGTCTTAGGGAAACACTCAGGGATTACAAGCTAAGGGATTCTATTAGAACCCAGCCGCTTCTGTCACCTGAAATTGCCAGCCCAGACTCAGGATAGCAGAAAACTTCTTCATGTGTGTTCTGGTGGTGGGGATACAGAGTCCGTGCTTTTTTCAAGGAGCACAGGTATTCCCATGTTGTGGGGTTTTGGTTAATAACCTCCAAATCCCATGGAGAAGCACTCGCTAATACTTGGATTTAGAGCCCAACCCACCCTTTCCCCAGCACTCCGTATCAGGCAACCAAACAGGGTAGACAAGTTAAGCGATTTTATAAGAACCAAGGCCCTGCTCTCAGTTGGAGGAGGCTGCCCACTCTCAGGATAACTGTGCAAGTGTTCGTGTGTGTGCTGGAGGTGTGGAAACAGCCTCCACGGATCTTTATGGGGGCACAGGTGTTCCCAGGTTAGGGATGTAGTTTAAACACCTCCACAAACCATAGAGAGGTCATCACAAATACTTGGTTTCGGAGCCCAAACCACACTGTCCCCCGCACTCCCGCCTAGGCTTTCCATTAGGGAAGAGAAGCAAAGGGATTCAATTAGAACCCAGGTGCTGCTGTCAGTTGGAGGAACTTCCCTGCACTCAGAATTCCAGAACACATTCTTAGGTGTGGGAGAGATGTGCAGCCCCACTCCACCCAGATGAATGGAGGAAAAGGTGTTCCGTTTTGGGAGAAGTCCTCTAAGTACTTCCTCAGTGGATCAGGGGGCACTCACTGCTACTTGGCCTCCAAGCCCAACCCCCAGCTTTCCCTCATGGCCTGGCCTAAAGGAACACTCAGGGAACAGAAGCTAAGGGATACTAATACAACCCAGGTGCTGCTGTCAGTTTGAGGAACCTCCCCACACTCAGAATACCAGAACACTTCTTCGCGTGTGTGCTGGATGTAGGGAAACAGTCAAAGCATCTTTCAGGGGGCACATTTATTCCATGGTTGTGGGTTGTAGGTTAAAAACCCACATCCCATGGATAGGCTCTCGCTAATACTTGGTTTAGAGCCCAACCCCCACTTTCCCCCACTGTCCAGCCTAGGCATGCCATCAGGGAAGACAAGCTAAGGGATTCTTTTAGAACCCAGGCGCTGCTGTCATTTGGAGGAGCCTCCGAACTATCAGGATACCTGAGCACGTCTCCGTGTGTGTGCTGGAGGTGGGGAAACAGATTCCACGCATCTTTATGGGGCACAGGTGTTCCAAGGTTGGGGAAGTAGTTTAAAACCCTCCACTACCCACAGAGATGCACTCGCTAATACTTGGCTTTAGAGCCCATCCCCCACCATCGCTTACTGCTAGGCCTAGGAAAACACTTAGGGAAGTCAAGCTAAGGGATTCTATTAAAACCCAGGTGCTGCTGTCTGTTGGAGGAACCTCCCCACACTCAGAACCCCAGAACACTTCTTCCTGTGTGTGCTGGACGTGGGGAAACATAGCACACGCATTTTTCAGGGGTCACAGTAATTACCAAGTTGTGGGTTGTAGTTTAAACATCTCCACTACCCATGGAGAGGCACACGCTAATACTTAGTTTTAGATCCCAAATCCCACTTTCAACCACACACTGGCCTAGGCAAACCATCAGGGAAGACAAGCAAAGGGATTCTATTAAAACCAAGACGCTGATGTCCGTTGGAGGAACTACCCCACCCTCAGGATACTGGAACCCAACCTTGTGTGGTGGGGAGATTTGAAGCCCCACTCCACGCAGATGAATGGGTGCTCAGGTGTTTCCCTTTATGGAGAATTCATCTAAATACTTCCTCAGTCCATCGGGGACACTCGCTACTATTTGGCCTCCAAGCCCAACCCCCAGGTTTCTCTCAGAGTCAGTCCTAGGGAAACACTCAGGGATTACAAGCTAAGGGATTCTATTAGAACCCAGCCACTTCTGTCACGTGAAATTGCCAGCCCACACTCAGGATAGCAGAAAACTTCTTCATGTGTGTTCTGGTGGTGGGGATACAGAGTCCACGCTTTTTTCAAGGAGCACAGGTATTCCCATGTTGTGGGGTTTTGGTTAATAACCTCCAAATCCCATGGAGAAGCACTCGCTAATACTTGGATTTAGAGCCCAACCCACCCTTTCTCCAGCACTCCGTATGAGGCAACCAAACCGTTTAGACAAGTTAATCGATTTTATAAGAACCAAGGCCCTGCTCTCATTTGGAGGAGGCTGCCCACTCACAGGATAACTGTGCAAGTGTTCGAGTGTGTGCTGGAGTTGTGGAAACAGACTCCACGGATCTTTATGGGGGCACAGGTGTTCCCAGGTTAGGGATGTAGTTTAAACACCTCCACAAACCATAGAGAGGTCATCGCAAATACTTGGTTTCGGAGCCCAAACCACACTGTCCCCCACACTCCTGCTTAGGCTTTCCATCAGGGAAGACAAGCAAAGGGATTCAATTAGAACCCAGGCGCTGCTGTCAGTTGGAGGAACTTCCCTGCACTCAGAATTCCAGAACACATTCTTAGGTGTGGGAGAGATGTGCAGCCCCACTGCACCCAGATGAATGGAGGAAAAGGTGTTCCGTTTAGGGAGAAGTCCTCTAAGTACTTCCTCAGTGGATCAGGGGGCACTCACTGCTTCTTGGCCTCCAAGCCCAACCCCCAGCTTTCCCTCAAGGCCTGGCCTAAAGGAACACTCAGGGAACAGAAGCTAAGGGATACTAATACAACCCAGGTGCTGCTGTCAGTTTGAGGAACCTCCCCACACTCAGAATACCAGAACACTTCTTCGCGTGTGTGCTGGATGTAGGGAAACAGTCAAAGCATTTTTCAGGGGGCACATTTATTCCATGGTTGTGGGTTGTAGGTTAAAAACCCACATCCCATGGATAGGCTCTCGCTAATACATGGTTTAGAGCCCAACCCCCACTTTCCCCCACTCTCCAGCCTAGGCATGCCATCAGGGAAGACAAGCTAAGGGATTCTTTTAGAACCCAGGCGCTGCTGTCATTTGGAGGAGCCTCCCCACAATCAGGATACCTGAGCACGTCTCCGTGTGTGTGCTGGAGGTGGGGAAACAGATTCCACGCATCTTTATGGGGCACAGCTGTTCCAAGGTTGGGGAAGTAGTTTAAAACCCTCCACTACCCACAGAGATGCACTCGCTAATACTTGGCTTTAGAGCCCATCCCCCACCATCGCTTACTGCTAGGCCTAGGAAAACACTTAGGGAAGTCAAGCTAAGGGATTCTATTAAAACCCAGGTGCTGCTGTCTGTTGGAGGAACCTCCCCACACTCAGAACCCCAGAACACTTCTTCCTGTGTGTGCTGGACGTGGGGAAACATAGCACACGCATTTTTCAGGGGTCACAGTAATTCCCAAGTTGTGGGTTGTAGTTTAAACATCTCCACTACCCATGGAGAGGCACACGCTAATACTTAGTTTTAGATCCCAAATCCCACATTCAACCACAAACTGGCCTAGGCAAACCATCAGGGAAGACAAGCAAAGGGATTCTATTAAAACCAAGACGCTGATGTCAGTTGGAGGAACTACCACTGCCTCAGGATACTGGAACCCAACCTTGTGTGGTGGGGAGTTTGAAGCCCATCACCACGCAGATGAATGGGTGCTCAGGTGATTCCCTTTATGGAGAATTCACCTAAATACTTCCTCAGTCCATCGGGGACACTCGCTACTATTTGGCCTCAAAGCCCAACCCCCAGGTTTCTCTCAGAGTCAGTCCTATGGAAACACTCAGGGATTACAAGCTAAGGGATTCTATTAGAACCCAGCCGCTTCTGTCACCTGAAATTGCCAGCCCACACTCAGGATAGCAGAAAACCTCTTCATGTGTGTTCTGGTGGTGGGGATACTGAGTCCATGCTTTTTTCAAGGAGCACAGGTATTCCCATGTTGTGGGGTTTTGGTTAATAACCTCCAAAACCCATGGAGAAGCACTCGCTAATACTTGGATTTAGAGCCCAACCCACCCTTTCTCCAGCACTCCGTATCAGGCAACCAAACAGTGTAGACAAGTTAAGCGATTTTATAAGAACCAAGGCCCTGCTCTCAGTTGGAGGAGGCTGCCCACTCACAGGATAACTGTGTAAGTGTTCGTGTGTGTGCTGGAGGTGTTGAAACAGACTCCATGGATCTTTATGGGGCACAGGTGTTCCCAGGTTAGGGATGTAGTTTAAACACCTCCACAAACCATAGAGAGGTCATCGCAAATACTTGGTTTCGGAGCCCAAACCACACTGTCCCCCGCACTCCCGCCTAGGCTTTCCATCAGGGAAGACAAGCAAAGGGATTCAATTAGAACCCAGGCGCTGCTGTCAGTTGGAGGAACTTCCCTGCACTCAGAATTCCAGAACACATTCTTAGGTGTGGGAAAGATGGGCAGCCCCACTGCACCCAGATGAATGGAGGAAAAGGTGTTCCGTTTAGGGAGAAGTCCTCTAAGTACTTCCTCGGTGGATCAGGGGGCACTCACTGCTACTTGGCCTCCAAGCCCAACCCCCAGCTTTCCCTCATGGCCTGGCCTAAAGGAACACTCAGGGAACAGAAGCTAAGGGATACTAATAGAACCCAGGTGCTGCTGTCAGTTTGAGGAACCTCCCCAAAATCAGAATACCAGAACACTTCTTCGCGTGTGTGCTGGATGTAGGGAAAGAGTCAAAGCATCTTTCAGGGGGCACATTTATTCCATGGTTGTGGGTTGTAGGTTAAAAACCCACATCCCATGGATAGGCTCTCGCTAATACTTGGTTTAGAGCCCAACCCCCACTTTCCCCCACTCTCCAGCCTAGGCATGCCATCAGGGAAGAAAAGCTAAGGGATTCTTTTAGAACCCAGGCGCTGCTGTCATTTGGAGGAGCCTCCCCATAATCAGGATACCTGAGCACTTCTCCGTGTGTGTGCTGGAGGTGGGGAAACAGATTCCACGCATCTTTATGGGGCACAGGTGTTCCAAGGTTGGGGAAGTAGTTTAAAACCCTCCACTACCCACAGAGATGCACTCGCTAATACTTGGCTTTAGAGCCCATCCCCCACTTTCGCTCCCATCACGTCTTTGGAAAACTCTCAGGGAAGATAACCTAAGGGATCCTATTAGATCCCAGATGCTGCTGTCAGTGGGAGGTGCCTCCCCACACTCAGGATACCAGAACAATTCTTCATGTGTGTGCTGGACGTGGGGAAACAGAGTCCACGCATTTTTCAAGGAGCACAGGTATTCCCAGGTTGTGGGATTTTGGTGAATAATTTCCTCTTCCCATGGAGAAGCACTCGCTAATACCTGGATTTACAGCCCAACCCCCAATTTCCCCCGCACTCCGCCCTTGGCAAGCCATCATTGAAGGCAAGTAAATGTATTTTATTGGAACCCAGGTGCTGCTGTTAGTTGGAGGAACCTCCCCACACTCAAACATCTGAGCCAGATATCGTGTGTGTGCTGGAGGAGGGAAACTGAGTCCACACATCTTTATGGGGGCACAGGTGTTCCCAGCTTGGGGATATACTTTAACCACCTCCACTGCCAAAAGATAGGAACTCGCTAATACTTGGTTTTAGAGCACAACCCATAACTTCGCTGAAAACCTGGCCAAGGAAAATACTCAGGGAACTCAATCTAATGGATCCAATTAGATCCCAGCTGCTATTTTCAGTTGCAGAAGCCTCCCCACACTCAGGATACCAGAAAACTTCGTGTGTGTGCTGGAGGTGGGGAAACAAATAACACGCATTTTTCAGGGGTCACAGTAATTCCAAAGTTGTGGGTTGTAGTTTAAACATCTCCACTACCCATGGAGAGGCACACGCTAATACTTAGTTTTAGATCCCAAATTACACTTTCGACCACACACTGGCCTAGGCAAACCATCAGGGAAGACAAGCAAAGGGATTCTATTAAAATCAAGACGCTGATGTCAGTTGGAGGAACTACCCCACCGTCAGGATACTGGAACCCAACCTTGTGTGGTGGGGAGGTTTGAAGCCCCACTCCACGCAAATGAACGGGTGCTCAGGTGTTTCCCTTTATGGAGAATTCATCTAAATACTTCCTCAGTCCATCGGGGACACTCGCTACTATTTGGCCTCAAAGCCCAACCCCCAGGTTTCTCTCAGAGTCAGTCCTAGGGAAACACTCAGGGATTACAAGCTAAGGGATTCTATTAGAACCCAGCCGCTTCTGTCACCTGAAAGTGCCAGCCCACACTCAGGATAGCAGAAAACTTCTTCATGTGTGTTCTGGTGGTGGGGATACAGAGTCTACGCTTTTTTCAAGGAGCACAGGTATTCCCATGTTGTGGGTTTTTGGTTAATAACCTTCAAATCCCATGGAGAAGCACTCGCTAATACTTGGATTTAGAGCCCAACCCACCCTTTTCCCAGCACCGCGTATCAGGCAACCAAACAGGGTAGACAAGTTAAGCGATTTTATAAGAAACAAGGCCCTGCTCTCAGTTGGAGGAGGCTGCCCACTCTCAGGATAACTGTGCAAGTGTTCGTGTGTGTGCTGGAGGTGTGGAAACAGACTCCATGGATCTTTATGGGGGCACAGGTGTTCCCAGGTTAGGGATGTAGTTTAAACACCTCCACAAACCATAGAGAGGTCATCGCAAATACTTGGTTTCGGAGCCCAAACCACACTGTCCCCCGCACTCCCGCCTAGGCTTTCCATCAGGGAAGACAAGCAAAGGGATTCAATTAGAACCCAGGCGCTGCTGTCAGTTGGAGGAACTTCCCTGCACTCAGAATTCCAGAACTCATTCTTAGGTGTGGGAGAGTTGTACAGCCCCTCTCCACCCAGATGAATGGAGGAAAAGGTGTTCCGTTTAGGGAGAATTCCTCTAAGTACTTCCTCAATGGATCAGGGGGCACTCACTGCTACTTGGCCTCCAAGCCCAACCCCCAGCTTTCCCTCATGGCCTGGCCTAAAGGAACACTCAGGGAACAGAAGCTAAGGGATACTAATACAACCCAGGTGCTGCTGTCAGTTTGAGGAACCTCCCCACACTCAGAATACCAGAACATTTCTTCGTGTGTGTGCTGGATGTAGGGAAACATTCAAAGCATCTTTCAGGGGGCTCATTTATTCCATGGTTGTGGGTTGTAGGTTAAAAACCCACATCCCATGCATAGGCTCTCGCTAATACTTGGTCTAGAGCCCAACCCCCACTTTCCCCCTCTCTCCAGCCTAGGCATGCCATCAGGGAAGGCAAGCTAACGGATTCTATTAGAACCCAGGCGCTGCTGTCATTTGGAGGAGCCTCCCCACAATCAGGATACCTGAGCACGTCTCCGTGTGTGTGCTGGTCGTGGGGAAAATGATTCCATGCATCTTTATGGGGCACAGGTGTACCAAGGTTGGGGATGTAGTTAAACACTTTCACTGCTCATAGAGAGGCACTCGCTATTACTTTGGTTTAGTGTCCAACCACACTTTCGCTCACAGCCCGGCCTATGGAAACTCTCAGGAAATTTAAGCCACGTGATTATATTAGATCTCAGGTGCTGCTGTCAGTTGGAGAAGCCTCCCCACACTCAGGATACCAGAAAAGTTCTTCATGTGTGTCCTGGAGGTGGGGAAACAAAGTCCACGTTTATTTATTGGATCTCAGGTGTTCCCAGGTTGGGCATGTAGGTAAACACTTCCACTGCTCATAGAGAGGCACTCGCTATTATTTTGGTTTAGTGCCCAACCCCACCTTAACTCATATCGCGGCCAAAGGAAACAATCAGGGATGTCAATCCAAGAGATTCTATTAGATCCCAGGTGCTGCCGTCAGTTTGAGGAGCCTCCCCACACTTAGGATAGCCGAAGAGTTCTTCGTGTGTTAGCTGGAGTTGGGGAAACAGATCTACACATCTTGCAAGGGGCACAGGTATTCACAGGTTGTGGATTGCAGTTTAAAGACCTCCACATCCCGTGGAGAGGCACTCGATTGTACTTGTTTGTCGAGGCTGAACCCCACATTCCCCCACACTCTGGCATAGACAAGTCATCAGGGAAGGCAAACTTAGGGATTGTATTAGAACCCAGTCGCTGTTGTCAGTTGGAGAATCTTCCCCACACTCAGGATCCGGAATCCAGCCTTTAGTGTGGGGGATGTGTGGAGACCACCCCACGCAGAAGAATGGGAGCACAGGTGTTCCACGTTAGGGAGAATTCCTCGAAATATTTCCTCAGTCCATTGGAGGCACTCGATGCTACTTGGCCTCCAATCCCAACCCCCAGCTTTCCCTCGCAGTCCGGCGTAGGGAAACACACAGGAAATACAAGCTAAGGGGTTTTATTGGAACCCAGGCACTGCTGTCATTTGGAGGAGCCTCCCCTCAATCAGGATACCTGAGCAGGTCTCCGTGTGTGTGCTGGAGGTGGGGAAAGAGATTCCACGCATCTTTATGGCGCACAGGTGTTCCAAGGTTGGGGAAGTAGTTTAAAACCCTCCACTACCCACAGAGATGCACTCGCTAATACTTGGCTTTAGAGCCCATCCCCCACCATCGCTTACTGCTAGGCCTAGGAAAACACTTAGGGAAGTCAAGCTAAGGGATTCTCTTAAAACCCAGGTGCTGCTGTCTGTTGGAGGAACCTCCCCACACTCAGAACCCCAGAACACTTCTTCCTGTGTGTGCTGAACGTGGGGAAACATAGCACACGCATTTTTCAGGGGTCACAGTAATTCCCAAGTTGTGGGTTGTAGTTTAAACATCTCCACTACCCATGGAGAGGCACACGCTAATACTTAGTTTTAGATCCCAAATCCCACTTTCAAACACACAATGGCCTTGGCAAACAATCTGGGAAGACAAGCAAAGGGATTCTATTAAAACCAAGACGCTGATGTCAGTTGGAAGAACTACCACACCCTCAGGATACTGGAACCCAACCTTGTGTGGTGGGGAGATTTGAAGCCCCACTCCACGAAGATGAATGGGTGCTCAGGTGATTCCCTTTATGGAGAATTCACCTAAATACTTCCTCAGTCCATCGGGGACACTCGCTACTATTTGGCCTCAAAGCCCAACCCCCAGGTTTCTCTCAGAGTCAGTCCTATGGAAACACTCAGGGATTACAAGCTAAGGGATTCTATTAGAACCCAGCCGCTTCTGTCACCTGAAATTGCCAGCCCACACTCAGGATAGCAGAAAACTTCTTCATGTGTGTTCTGGTGGTGGGGATACTGAGTCCATGCTTTTTTCAAGGAGCACAGGTATTCCCATGTTGTGGGGTTTTGGTTAATAACCTCCAAAACCCATGGAGAAGCACTCGCTAATACTTGGATTTAGAGCCCAACCCACCCTTTCTCCAGCACTCCGTATCAGGCAACCAAACAGTGTAGACAAGTTAAGCGATTTTATAAGAACCAAGGCCCTGCTCTCAGTTGGAGGAGGCTGCCCACTCACAGGATAATTGTGCAAGTGTTCGTGTGTGTGCTGGAGGTGTTGAAACAGACTCCACGGATCTTTATGGGGGCACAGGTGTTCCCAGGTTAGGGATGTAGTTTAAACACCTCCACAAACCATAGAGAGGTCATCGCAAATACTTGGTTTCGGAGCCCAAACCACACTGTCCCCCGCACTCCCGCCTAGGCTTTCCATCAGGGAAGACAAGCAAAGGGATTCAATTAGAACCCAGGCGCTGCTGTCAGTTGGAGGAACTTCCCTGCACTCAGAATTCCAGAACTCATTCTTAGGTGTGGGAAAGATGTGCAGCCCCACTGCACCCAGATGAATGGAGGAAAAGGTGTTCCGTTTAGGGAGAAGTCCTCTAAGTACTTCCTCGGTGGATCAGGGGGCACTCACTGCTACTTGGCCTCCAAGCCCAACCCCCAGCTCTCCCTCATGGCCTGGCCTAAAGGAACACTCAGGGAACAGAAGCTAAGGGATACTAATAGATCCCAGGTGCTGCTGTCAGTTTGAGGAACCTCCCCAAAATCAGAATACCAGAACACTTCTTCGCGTGTGTGCTGGATGTAGGGAAAGACTCAAAGCATTTTCAGGGGGCACATTTATTCCATGGTTGTGGGTTGTAGGTTAAAAACCCACATCCCATGGATAGGCTCTCGCTAATACTTGGTTTAGAGCCCAACCCCCACTTTCCCCCACTCTCCAGCCTAGGCATGCCATCAGGGAAGACAAGCTAAGGGATTCTTTTAGAACCCAGGCGCTGCTGTCATTTGGAGGAGCCTCCCCACAATCAGGATACCTGAGCACGTCTCCGTGTGTGTGCTGGAGGTGGGGAAACAGATTCCACGCATCTTTATGGGGCACAGGTGTTCCAAGGTTGGGGAAGTAGTTTAAAACCCTGCACTACCCACAGAGATGCACTCGCTAATACTTGGCTTTAGAGCCCATCCCCCACCATCGCTTACTGCTAGGCCTAGGAAAACACTTAGGGAAGTCAAGCTAAGGGATTCTATTAAAACCCAGGTGCTGCTGTCTGTTGGAGGAACCTCCCCACACTCAGAACCCCAGAACACTTCTTCCTGTGTGTGCTGGACGTGGGGAAACATAGCACACGCATTTTTCAGGGGTCACAGTAATTCCCAAGTTGTGCGTTGTAGTTTAAACAGCTCCACTACCCATGGAGAGGCACACGCTAATACTTAGTTTTAGATCCCAAACCCCACGTTCAACCACACACTGGCCTAGGCAAACCATCAGGGAAGAGAAGCAAATGGATTCTATTAAAACCAAGACGCTGATGTCAGTTGGAGGAACTACCCCACCCTCAGGATACTGGAACCCAACCTTGTGTGGTGGGGAGATTTGAAGCCCCACTCCACGCAGATGAATTGGTGCTCAGGTGTTTCCCTTTATGGAGAATTCATCTAAATACTTCCTCAGTCCATCGGGGACACTCGCTACTATTTGGCCTCAAAGCCCAACCCCCAGGTTTCTCTCACAGTCAGTCCTAGGGAAACACTCAGGGATTACAAGCTAAGGGATTCTATTAGAACCCAGCCGCTTCTGTCACCTGAAATTGCCAGCCCACACTCAGGATAACAGAAAACTTGTTCATGTGTGTTCTGGTGGTGGGGATACAGAGTCCATGCTTTTTTCAAGGAGCACAGGTATTCCCATGTTGTGGGGTTTTGGTTAATAACCTCCAAATCCCATGGAGAAGCACTCGCTAATACTTGGATTTAGAGCCCAACCCACCCTTTCTCAAGCACTCCGTATCAGGCAACCAAACAGGGTAGACAAGTTAAGCGATTTTATAAGAACCAAGGCCCTGCTCTCAGTTGGAGGAGGCTGCCCACTCACAGGATAACTGTGCAAGTGTTCGTGTGTGTGCTGGAAGTGTGGAAACAGACTCCACGGATTTTTATGGGGGCACAGGTGTTCCCAGGTTACGGATGTAGTTTAAACACCTCCACAAACCATAGAGAAGTCATCGCAAATACTTGGTTTCGGAGCCCAAACCACACTGTCCCCCGCACTCCCGCCTAGGCTTTCCATCAGGGAAGACAAGCAAAGGGATCCAATTAGAACCAAGGCGCTGCTGTCAGTTGGAGGAACTTCCCTGCACTCAGAATTCCAAAACACATTCTTAGGTGTGGGAGAGATGTGCAGCCCCACTGCACCCAGATGAATGGAGGAAAAGGTGTTCCGTTTCGGGAGAAGTCCTCTAAGTACTTCTTCAGTGGATCAGGGGGCACTCACTGCTACTTGGCCTCCAAGCCCAACCCCCAGCTTTCCCTCAAGGCCTGGCCTAAAGGAACACTCAGGGAACAGAAGCTAAGGGATACTAATAGAACCCAGGTGCTGCTGTCAGTTTGAGGAACCTCCCCACACTCAGAATACCAGAACACTTCTTCGCGTGTGTGCTGGATGTAGGGAAACAGTCAAAGCATCTTTCAGGGGGCACATTTATTCCATGGTTGTGGGTTGTAGGTTAAAAACCCACATCCCATGGATAGGCTCTCGCTAATACTTGGTTTAGAGCCCAACCCCCACTTTCCCCCACTCTCCAGCCTAGGCATGCCATCAGGGAAGACAAGCTAAGGGATTCTTTTAGAACCCAGGCGCTGCTGTCATTTGGAGGAGCCTCCCCTCAATCAGGATACCTGAGCAGGTCTCCGTGTGTGTGCTGGAGGTGGGGAAAGAGATTCCACGCATCTTTATGGCGCACAGGTGTTCCAAGGTTGGGGAAGTAGTTTAAAACCCTCCACTACCCACAGAGATGCACTCGCTAATACTTGGCTTTAGAGCCCATCCCCCACCATCGCTTACTGCTAGGCCTAGGAAAACACTTAGGGAAGTCAAGCTAAGGGATTCTATTAAAACCCAGGTGCTGCTGTCTGTTGGAGGAACCTCCCCACACTCAGAACCCCAGAACACTTCTTCCTGTGTGTGATGGACGTGGGGAAACAGAGCACACGCATTTTACAGGGGTCACAGTAATTCCCAAATTGTGGGTTGTAGTTTAAATATCTCCACTACCCATGGAGAGGCACACGCTAATACTTAGTTTTAGATCCCAAATCCAACTTTCAACCACACGCTGGCCTAGGCAAACCATCAGGGAAGACAAGCAAAGGGATTCTATTAAAACCAAGACGCTGATGTCCGTTGGAGGAACTACCCCACCCTCAGGATACTGGAACCCAACCTTGTGTGGTGGGGAGATTTGAAGCCCCACTCCACGCAGATGAATGGGTGCTCAGGTGTTTCCCTTTATGGAGAATTCATCTAAATACTTCCTCAGTCCATCGGGGACACTCGCTACTATTTGGCCTCAAAGCCCAACCCCAAGGTTTCTCTCAGAGTCAGTCCTAGGGAAACACTCAGGGATTACAAGCTGAGGGATTCTAATAGAACCCAGCCGCTTCTGTCACCTGAAATTTCCAGCCCACACTCAGGATAGCAGAAAACTTGTTCATGTGTGTTCTGGTGGTGGGGATACAGAGTCCATGCTTTTTTCAAGGAGCACAGGTATTCCCATGTTGTGGGGTTTTGGTTAATAACCTCCAAATCCCATGGAGAAGCACTCGCTAATACTTGGATTTAGAGCCCAACCCACCCTTTCTCCAGCACTCCGCATCAGGTAACCAAACAGGGTAGACAATTTAAGCGATTTTATAAAAACCAAGGCCCTGCTCTCAGTTGGAGGAGGCTGCCCACTCACAGGAAAACTGTGCAAGTGTTCGTGTGTGTGCTGGAGGTGTTGAAACAGACTCCACGGATCTTTATGTGGGCACAGGTGTTCCCAGGTTAGGGATGTAGTTTAAACACCTCCACAAACCATAGAGAGGTCATCGCAAACACTTGGTTTCAGAGCCCAAACCACACTTTCCCCCGCACTCCCGCCTAGGCTTTCCATCAGGGAAGACAAGCAAAGGGATTTAATTAGAACCCAGGCGCTACTGTCAGTTGGAGGAACTTCCCTGCACTCAGAATTCCAGAACACATTCTTAGGTGTGGGAGAGATGTGCAGCCCCACTGCACCCAGATGAATGGAGGAAAAGGTGTTCCGTTTAGGGAGATGTCCTCTAAGTAATTCCTCAGTGGATCAGGGGGCTCTCACTGCTACTTGGCCTCCAAGCGCAACCCCCAGCTTTCCCTCATGGCCTGCCCTAAAGGAACACTCAGGGAACAGAAGCTAAGGGATACTAATAGAACCCAGGTGCTGCTGTCAGTTTGAGGAACATCCCCACACTCAGAATACCAGAACAATTCTTCGCGTGTGTGCTGGATGTACGGAAACAGTCAAAGCATCTTTCAGGGGGCACATTTATTCCATGGTTGTGGGTTGTAGGTTAAATACTCACACCCCATGGATAGGCTCTCGCTAATACTTGGTTTAGACCCCAACCCCCACTTTCCCCCACTCTCCAGCCTAGGCATGCCATCAGGGAAGACAAGCTAAGGGATTCTATTAGAACCCAGGCGCTGCTGTCATTTGGAGGAGCCTCCCCACAATCAGGATACCTGAGCACTTCTCCGTGTGTGTGCTGGAGGTGGGAAAACAGATTCCACGCATCTTTATGGGGCACAGGTGTTCCAAGGTTGGGGAAGTAGTTTAAAACCCTCCACTACCCACAGAGATGCACTCGCTAATACTTGGCTTTAGAGCCCATCCCCCACTTTCGCTCCCATCACGTCTTTGGAAAACACTCAGGGAAGATAACCTAAGGGATCCTATTAGATCCCAGATGCTGCTGTCAGTGGGAGGTGCCTCCCCACACTCAGGATACCAGAACAATTCTTCATGTGTGTGCTGGACGTGGGGAAACAGAGTCCACGCATTTTTCAAGGAGCAGAGGTATTCCCAGGTTGTGGGATTTTGGTGAATAATTTCCTCTTCCCATGGAGAAGCACTCGCTAATACCTGGATTTACAGCCCAACCCCCAATTTCCCCCGCACTCCGCCCTTGGCAAGCCATCATTGAAGGCAAGTAAATGTATTGTATTAGAACCCAGGCGCTGCTGTTAGTTGGAGGAACCTCCCCACACTCAAACATCTGAGCCAGATATCGTGTGTGTGCTGGAGGAGGGAAACTGAGTCCACACATCTTTATGGGGGCACAGGTGTTCCCAGCTTGGGGATATACTTTAACCACCTCCACTGCCAAAAGATAGGAACTCGCTAATACTTGGTTTTAGAGCACAACCCATAACTTCGCTGAAAACCTGGCCAAGGAAAATACTCAGGGAACTCAATCTAATGGATCCAATTAGATCCCAGCTGCTATTTTCAGTTGCAGAAGCCTCCCCACACTCAGAATACCAGAAAACTTCGTGTGTGTGCTGGAGGTGGGGAAACAAATAACACGCATTTTTCAGGGGTCACAGTAATTCCAAAGTTGTGGGTTGTAGTTTAAACATCTCCACTACCCATGGAGAGGCACACGCTAATACTAAGTTTTAGATCCCAAATCCCACTTTCAACCACACACTGGCCTAGGCAAACCATCAGGGAAGACAAGCAAATGGATTCTATTAAAATCAAGACGCTGATGTCAGTTGGAGGAACTACCCCACCGTCAGGATACTGGAACCCAACCTTGTGTGGTGGGGAGTTTTGAAGCCCCACTCCACGCAGATGAACGGGTGCTCAGGTGTTTCCCTTTATGGAGAATTCATCTAAATACTTCCTCAGTCCATCGGGGACACTCGCTACTATTTGGCCTCCAAGCCCAACCCCCAGGTTTCTCTCAGAGTCAGTCCTAGGGAAACACTCAGGGATTACAAGCTAAGGGATTCTATTAGAACCCAGCCGCTTCTGTCACCTGAAAGTGCCAGCCCACACTCAGGATAGCAGAAAACTTCTTCATGTGTGTTCTGGTGGTGGGGATACAGAGTCCACGCTTTTTTCAAGGAGCACAGGTATTCCCATGTTGTGGGTTTTTGGTTAATAACCTTCAAATCCCATGGAGAAGCACTCGCTAATACTTGGATTTAGAGCCCAACCCACCCTTTTCCCAGCACCGCGTATCAGGTAACCAAACAGGGTAGACAAGTTAAGCGATTTTATAAGAACCAAGGCCCTGCTCTCAGTTGGAGGAGGCTGCCCACTCTCAGGATAACTGTGCAAGTGTTCGTGTGTGTGCTGGAGGTGTGGAAACAGACTCCACGGATCTTTATGGGGGCACAGGTGTTCCCAGGTTAGGGATGTAGTTTAAACACCTCCACAAACCATAGAGAGGTCATCGCAAATACTTGGTTTCGGAGCCCAAACCACACTGTCCCCCGCACTCCCGCCTAGGCTTTCCATCAGGGAAGACAAGCAAAGGGATTCAATTAGAACCCAGGCGCTGCTGTCAGTTGGAGGAACTTCCCTGCACTCAGAATTCCAGAACTCATTCTTAGGTGTGGTAGAGATGTAAAGCCCCCTCCACCCAGATGAATGGAGGAAAAGGTGTTCCGTTTAGGGAGAAGTCCTCTAAGTACTTCCTCAATGGATCAGGGGGCACTCACTGCTACTTGGCCTCCAAGCCCAACCCCCAGCTTTCCCTCATGGCCTGGCCTAAATTAACACTCAGGGAACAGAAGCTAAGGGATACTAATACAACCCAGGTGCTGCTGTCAGTTTGAGGAACCTCCCCACACTCAGAATACCAGAACATTTCTTCGTGTGTGTGCTGGATGTAGGGAAAGAGTCAAAGCATCTTTCAGGGGGCACATTTATTCCATGGTTGTGGGTTGTAGGTTAAAAACCCACATCCCATGCATAGGCTCTCGCTAATACTTGGTTTAGAGCCCAACCCCCACTTTCCCCCTCTCTCCAGCCTAGGCATGCCATCAGGGAAGGCAAGCTAACGGATTGTATTAGAACCCAGGCGCTGCTGTCATTTGGAGGAGCCTCCCCACAATCAGGATACCTGAGCACGTCTCCGTGTGTGTGCTGGTCGTGGGGAAAATGATTCCACGCATCTTTATGGGGCACAGGTGTACCAAGGTTGGGGATGTAGTTAAACACTTTCACTGCTCATAGAGAGGCACTCGCTATTACTTTGGTTTTGTGTCCAACCACACCTTCGCTCACAGCCCGGCCTATGGAAACTCTCAGGAAATTTAAGCCACGTGATTATATTAGATCTCAGGTGCTGCTGTCAGTTGGAGGAGCCTCCCCACACTCAGGATACCAGAAAAGTTCTTCATGTGTGTCCTGGAGGTGGGGAAACAAAGTCCACGTTTATTTATTGGATCTCAGGTGTTCCCAGGTTGGGCATGTAGGTAAACACTTCCACTGCTCATAGAGAGGCACTCGCTATTATTTTGGTTTAGTGCCCAACCCCACCTTAACTCATATCGCGGCCAAACGAAACAATCAGGGATGTCAATCCAAGAGATTCTATTAGATCCCAGGTGCTGCCGTCAGTTTGAGGAGCCTCCCCACACTTAGGATAGCCGAAGAGTTCTTCGTGTGTTAGCTGGAGTTGGGGAAACAGATCTACACATCTTGCAAGGGGCACAGGTATTCACAGGTTGTGGATTGCAGTTTAAAGACCTCCACATCCCGTGGAGAGGCACTCGATTGTACTTGTTTGTCGAGGCTGAACCCCACATTCCCCCACACTCTGGCATAGACAAGTCATCAGGGAAGGCAAACTTAGGGATTGTATTAGAACCCAGTCGCTGTTGTCAGTTGGAGAATCTTCCCCACACTCAGGATCCGGAATCCAGCCTTTAGTTTGGGGGATGTGTGGAGACCCACCCCACGCAGAAGAATGGGGGCACAGGTGTTCCACGTTAGGGAGAATTCCTCAAAATATTTCCTCAGTCCATTGGAGGCACTCGATGCTACTTGGCCTCCAATCCCAACCCCCAGCTTTCCCTCGCAGTCCGGCGTAGGGAAACACACAGGAAATACAAGCTAAGGGGTTTTATTGGAACCCAGGCACTGCTGTCATTTGGAAGATCTTTCCCACTCTCAGGATACCTGAACACATTTTCGTGTGTGTGCTGGAGGTGGTGAAAGAGTGTCCACGCATCTTCATGAGGGCACAGGTGTTCCCAGGTTTGGATGTAGTTTAAAAACCTCCACTGAACATAGAGAGGCACACGCCAATACATGGCTTTAGAGCCCAACACCCACCTAGGCTCAGAGCCCAGCCTAGTAAAACACTGAAGCATGTCAAACATAGGGATTATATTAGATCCCAGGTGCTGCTGTCAGTTGGAGGAGTCTCCCCACACTCAGCATACCAGAACACCACATCGTGTGTGTGCTGAAGGTGGGGAAACAGTGTCTTTGCAACTTTCAGGGGGCACAGGTATTCCCAAATATTTGGTTGTAGATTAAACCACTTCAAATCCCGTGGAGAGGCACTCAATAATACTTGGTTTTTGAGCCCAACCCTCACATTCCCCCACACTCCCGCCTAGGCTAGCCAACAGTGAAGACAATTTAATGGATTGTATTAGAACCCAGGCCCTGCTGTCAGTTGTAGGTGTCTCCCCACACTCTGGAAACCTCAACCCTTCTTCGTGTGTGTGCTGGAGTTGTGGAAACAGAGTCGACGCATTTTTTGGGGGGCACAGTTGTTCCAAGTTTGGGGATGTATTTTAAACACCTCCACTGCCCATAGAGAGGCACTCGCTATTACTAGTCTTTAGTGCCCAACACCCAACTTCGCTCACAGCCTGGCCAATGGAAACACTCAGGGAAAGCAAGCCAAATGATATTATAAGTTCCCAGTTGCTGCTGTCATTTGGAGGTGCCTACCCACACTCAGTATACCAGAACTATTCTTCGTGGGTGTGCTGGAGGTGAGGACAGAGAGACCACGCATTTTTATGGGGGGCAGGTGTTTAAAGGTTAGGGATGTAGTTTTAAAAACCTCCAATCCCATAGAGAGGCACTCGCTAAAACCTAGCTATAGAGACCAAACCCCACATTAGATCAAAGCCTGGCCTATGTAAACACTCAGGGAACACAAGCTAAGGGATTCTAATAGAACCCAGGTGCTGCTGTCATTTGGAGTAGCCTCCCCATGCTCAGGATTCCAGAAAACTTCTTCGTGTGTGTGCTGTTGGTGGAGAAACAGTGTCCACGCATATTCCAGGGGGCAAAGGTATTCCCTTGTTGGGGGTTGTTGGTTAAACACCTCAACTTCCCATGGAGAGGCACTCACTTATACTTGGATTTAGAGCCCAAATCCCACTTTGAACCGCACTCCAGCTTATGCAATCCATCAGGGAAGAGAAGCTTAAGGATTCTACTAGAACACTGGCACTGCTCTCAGTTGGAGGAACTTTCCCACTCTCAGAATTCCGGAAGCCAACCTTGTGTGGCGGGGAGATGTGGAGCCACAATCCAAGTAGATGAATGGGGTCACACTTGTTTCCCATTAGAGAGAAGTCCTCTAAATAATTCCATATTCCATCGGGGTCAGTTGCTGCTACTTGGCCTCCAAGCCAAACTCCCAGATTTCCCTCTCAGCCCGGCATAGGGACACACTCAAGGAATACAAGCTAAGGGATTCTATTAGAACCCAGGCGCTGCTGTCATTTGGAGGAGCCTCCCCACAATCAGGATACCTGAGCACGTCTCCGTGTGTGTGCTGGAGGTGGGGAATCAGTGTCCACGCATCTTTATGGGGGCACAGGTGTTCCAAGGTTGGGGAAGATCTTTCAAATCCTCCACTGCCCACAGAGATGCACTAGCTTATTCTTGGCTTTAGAGCCCATTCCCCACCATCGCTCACTGCTAGGTCTAGGAAAAAACTTAGGGAAGTCAAGCTGAGTTATTCTATTAGAACGCAGGCGCTGCTGTCAGTTGGAGGAACTTCCACACACTCAGGATTCCGGATCCCAGCCTTGTGTGTGGGGAGGTGTGGATACCCAGTCCACACAGATGAATGGGGGCACACGTGTTCCACATTAGCGTGAAATCCTCTAAGTACTTCCTCAGTAAATCGGGGGGCACTCGTTGCTACTTGGACTTCAAATCCAACCCCCACTTTCCCCCACTCCCAGCCTAGGCATGCCATCAGGTAAGACAAGCTAAGGGATTCTATTAGATCCCAGGCGCTGCTGTCAGTTGGAGGAGACTCCCCACACTCACGATACCTGAACAAATCTTTGTGTGTGTGCTGTAGTTGGAGATACATAGTCCACGCAACTTTATGGGGGCTAAGTGTTCCCAGGGACGGAATGTACTTAAAACACCTCCACTGCCCATAGAGAGGCACTCGCTATTACTTGGCTTTAGAGCCCAACCCCCACTTTCGCTCCCATCACGTCTTTGGAAAACACTCAGGGAAGATAACCTAAGGGATCCTATTAGATCCCAGATGCTGCTGTCAGTGGGAGGTGCCTCCCCACACTCAGGATACCAGAACAATTCTTCATGTGTGTGCTGGAGGTGGGGAAACAGAGTCCACGCATTTTTCAAGGAGCACAGGTATTCCCAGGTTGTGGGATTTTGGTGAATAATTTCCTCTTCCCATGGAGAAGCACTCGCTAATACCTGGATTTACAGCCCAACCCCCAATTTCCCCCGCACTCCGCCCTTGGCAAGCCATCATTGAAGGCAAGTAAATGTATTGTATTAGAACCCAGGCGCTGCTGTTAGTTGGAGGAACCTCCCCACACTCAAACATCTGAGCCAGATATCGTGTGTGTGCTGGAGGAGGGAAACTGAGTCCACACATCTTTATGGGGGCACAGGTGTTCCCAGCTTGGGGATATACTTTAACCACCTCCACTGCCAAAAGATAGGAACTCGCTAATACTTGGTTTTAGAGCACAACCCATAACTTCGCTGAAAACCTGGCCAAGGAAAATAATCAGGGAACTCAATCTAATGGATCCAATTAGATCCCAGCTGCTATATTCAGTTGCAGAAGCCTCCCCACACTCAGGATACCAGAAAACTTCGTGTGTGTGCTGGAGGTGGGGAAACAAATAACACGCATTTTTCAGGGGTCACAGTAATTCCAAAGTTGTGGGTTGTAGTTTAAACATCTCCACTACCCATGGAGAGGCACACGCTGACACTTAATTTTAGAGCCCAAATCCCACTTTCAACCACACACTGCCCTAGGCAAACCATCAGGGAAGACAAGCAAAAGGATTCTATTAAAACCAAGACGCAGATGTCAGTTGAAGGAACTACCCCACCGTCAGGATACTGGAACCCATCCTTGTGTGGTGGGGAGGTATGAAGCCCCACTCCACGAAGATGAATGGGTGCTCAGGTGATTCCCTTTATGGAGAATTCATCTAAATACTTCCTCAGTCCATCGGGGGGCACTCGCTACTATTTGGCCTCAAAGCCCAACCCCCAGGTTTCTCTCAGAGTCAGTCCTAGGGAAACACTCAGGGATTACAAGCTAAGGGATTCTACTAGAACCCAGCCGCTTCTGTCACCTGAAAGTGCCAGCCCACACTCAGGATACCAGAACACTTCTGCATGTGTGTTCAGGGGGTGGGGATACAGAGTCCACGCATTTTTCAAGGAGCACAGGTATTCCCATGTTGTGGGTTTTTGCTTAATTACCTCCAAATCCCATGGAGAAGCACTCGCTAATACTTGGATTTAGAGCCCAACCCACCCTTTCCCCAGCACTCCGTATCAGGCAAGCAAACAGGGTAGACAAGTTAAGCGATTGTATAAGAACCAAGGCCCTGCTCTCAGTTGGAGGAGGCTGCCCACTCTCAGGATAACTGTGCAAGTGTTCGTGTGTGTGCTGGAGGTGTGGAAACAGACTCCACGGATCTTTATGGGGGCACAGGTGTTCCCAGGTTAGGGATGTAGTTTAAACACCTCCACAAACCATAGAGAGGTCATCGCAAGTATTTGGTTTCGGAGCCCAAACCACACTGTCCCCCGCACTCCCGCCTAGGCTTTCCATCAGGGAAGACAAGCAAAGGGATTCAATTAGAACCCAGGCGCTGCTGTCAGTTGGAGGAACTTCCCTGCACTCAGAATTCCAGAACTCATTCTTAGGTGTGGGAGAGATGTGCAGCCCCTCTCCACCCAGATGAATGGAGGAAAAGGTGTTCCGTTTCGGGAGAAGTCCTCTAAGTACTTCCTCAATGGATCAGGGGGCACTCACTGCTACTTGGCCTCCAAGCCCAACCCCCAGCTTTCCCTCATGGCCTGGCCTAAAGGAACACTCAGGGAACAGAAGCTAAGGGATACTAATAGAACCCAGGTGCTGCTGTCAGTTTGAGGAACCTCCCCACACTCAGAATACCAGAACATATCTTCGTGTGTGTGCTGGATGTAGGGAAAGAGTCAAAGCATCTTTCAGGGGTCACATTTATTCCATGGTTGTGGTTTGTAGGTTAAAAACCCACATCCCATGCATAGGCTCTCGCTAATACTTGGTTTAGAGCCCAACCCCCACTTTCCCCCACTCTCCAGCCTAGGCATGCCATCAGAGAAGGCAAGCTAAGGGATTCTATTAGAACCCAGGCGCTGCTGTCATTTGGAGGAGCCTCCCCACAATCAGGATACCTGAGCACGTCTCCGTGTGTGTGCTGGTCGTGGGGAAAATGATTCCACGCATCTTTATGGGGCACAGGTGTACCAAGGTTGGGGATGTAGTTAAACACTTTCACTGCTCATTGAGAGGCACTCGCTATTACTTTGGTTTAGTGTCCAACCACACCTTCGTCACAGACCGGCCTATGGAAACTCTCAGGGAATTCAAGCCAAGTGATTATATTAGATCTCAGGTGCTGCTGTCAGTTGGAGGAGCCTCCCCACACTCAGGATACCAGAAAAGTTCTTCATGTGTGTCCTGGAGGTGGGGAAACAAAGTCCACGTTTATTTATTGGATCTCAGGTGTTCCCAGGTTGGGCATGTAGGTAAACACTTCCACTGCTCATAGAGAGGCACTCGCTATTATTTTGGTTTAGTGCCCAACCCCACCTTAACTCATATCGCGGCCAAAGGAAACAATCAGGGGTGTCAATCCAAGAGATTCTATTAGATCCCAGGTGCTGCCGTCAGTTTGAGGAGCCTCCCCACACTTAGGATAGCCGAAGAGTTCTTCGTGTGTTAGCTGGAGTTGGGGAAACAGATCTACACATCTTGCAAGGGGCACAGGTATTCACAGGTTGTGGATTGCAGTTTAAAGACCTCCACATCCCGTGGAGAGGCACTCGATTGTACTTGTTTGTCGAGGCTGAACCCCACATTCCCCCACACTCTGGCATAGACAAGTCATCAGGGAAGGCAAACTTAGGGATTGTATTAGAACCCAGTCGCTGTTGTCAGTTGGAGAATCTTCCCCACACTCAGGATCCGGAATCCAGCCTTTAGTTTGGGGGATGTGTGGAGACCCACCCCACGCAGAAGAATGGGGGCACAGGTGTTCCACGTTAGGGAGAATTCCTCAAAATATTTCCTCAGTCCATTGGAGGCACTCGATGCTACTTGGCCTCCAATCCCAACCCCCAGCTTTCCCTCGCAGTCCGGCGTAGGGAAACACACAGGAAATACAAGCTAAGGGGTTTTATTGGAACCCAGGCACTGCTGTCATTTGGAAGATCTTTCCCACTCTCAGGATACCTGAACACATTTTCGTGTGTGTGCTGGAGGTGGTGAAAGAGTGTCCACGCATCTTCATGAGGGCACAGGTGTTCCCAGGTTTGGATGTAGTTTAAAAACCTCCACTGAACATAGAGAGGCACACGCCAATACATGGCTTTAGAGCCCAACACCCACCTAGGCTCAGAGCCCGGCCTAGTAAAACACTGAAGCATGTCAAACATAGGGATTATATTAGATCCCAGGTGCTGCTGTCAGTTGGAGGAGTCTCCCCACACTCAGCATACCAGAACACCACATCGTGTGTGTGCTGAAGGTGGGGAAACAGTGTCTTTGCAACTTTCAGGGGGCACAGGTATTCCCAAATATTTGGTTGTAGGTTAAACCACTTCAAATCCCGTGGAGAGGCACTCAATAATACTTGGTTTTTGAGCCCAACCCTCACATTCCCCCACACTCCCGCCTAGGCTAGCCAACAGTGAAGACAATTTAATGGATTGTATTAGAACCCAGGCCCTGCTGTCAGTTGTAGGTGTCTCCCCACACTCTGGAAACCTCAACCCGTCTTCGTGTGTGTGCTGGAGTTGTGGAAACAGAGTCGACGCATTTTTTGGGGGGCACAGTTGTTCCAAGTTTGGGGATGTATTTTAAACACCTCCACTGCCCATAGAGAGGCACTCGCTATTACTAGTCTTTAGTGCCCAACACCCAACTTCGCTCACAGCCTGGCCAATGGAAACACTCAGGGAAAGCAAGCCAAATGATATTATAAGTTCCCAGTTGCTGCTGTCATTTGGAGGTGCCTACCCACACTCAGTATACCAGAACTATTCTTCGTGGGTGTGCTGGAGGTGAGGACAGAGAGACCACGCATTTTTATGGGGGGCAGGTGTTTAAAGGTTAGGGATGTAGTTTTAAAAACCTCCAATCCCATAGAGAGGCACTCGCTAAAACCTAGCTATAGAGACCAAACCCCACATTAGATCAAAGCCTGGCCTATGTAAACACTCAGGGAACACAAGCTAAGGGATTCTAATAGAACCCAGGTGCTGCTGTCATTTGGAGTAGCCTCCCCATGCTCAGGATTCCAGAAAACTTCTTCGTGTGTGTGCTGTTGGTGGAGAAACAGTGTCCACGCATATTCCAGGGGGCAAAGAAAGGTATTCCCTTGTTGGGGGTTGTTGGTTAAACACCTCAACTTCCCATGGAGAGGCACTCACTAATACTTGGATTTAGAGCCCAAATCCCACTTTGAACCGCACTCCAGCTTATGCAATCCATCAGGGAAGAGAAGCTTAAGGATTCTACTAGAACACTGGCACTGCTCTCAGTTGGAGGAACTTTCCCACTCTCAGAATTCCGGAAGCAAACCTTGTGTGGCGGGGAGATGTGGAGCCACAATCCAAGTAGATGAATGGGGTCACACTTGTTTCCCATTAGAGAGAAGTCCTCTAAGTAATTCCATATTCCATCGGGGTCAGTTGCTGCTACTTGGCCTCCAAGCCAAACTCCCAGATTTCCCTCTCAGCCCGGCATAGGGACACACTCAAGGAATACAAGCTAAGGGATTCTATTAGAACCCAGGCGCTGCTGTCATTTGGAGGAGCCTCCCCACAATCAGGATACCTGAGCACGTCTCCGTGTGTGTGCTGGAGGTGGGGAATCAGTGTCCACGCATCTTTATGGGGGCACAGGTGTTCCAAGGTTGGGGAAGATCTTTCAAATCCTCCACTGCCCACAGAGATGCACTAGCTTATTCTTGGCTTTAGAGCCCATTCCCCACCATCGCTCACTGCTAGGTCTAGGAAAAAACTTAGGGAAGCCAAGCTGAGTTATTCTATTAGAACGCAGGCGCTGCTGTCAGTTGGAGGAACTTCCACACACTCAGGATTCCGGATCCCAGCCTTGTGTGTGGGGAGGTGTGGATACCCAGTCCACACAGATGAATGGGGGCACAGGTGTTCCACATTAGCGTGAAATCCTCTAAGTACTTCCTCAGTAAATCGGGGGGCACTCGTTGCTACTTGGACTTCAAATCCAACCCCCACTTTCCCCCACTCCCAGCCTAGGCATGCCATCAGGTAAGACAAGCTAAGGGATTCTATTAGATCCCAGGCGCTGCTGTCAGTTGGAGGAGACTCCCCACACTCACGATACCTGAACAAATCTTTGTGTGTGTGCTGTAGTTGGAGATACATAGTCCACGCAACTTTATGGGGGCTAAGTGTTCCCAGGGACGGAATGTACTTAAAACACCTCCACTGCCCATAGAGAGGCACTCGCTATTACTTGGCTTTAGAGCCCAACCCCCACTTTCGCTCCCATCACGTCTTTGGAAAACACTCAGGGAAGATAACCTAAGGGATCCTATTAGATCCCAGATGCTGCTGTCAGTGGGAGGTGCCTCCCCACACTCAGGATACCAGAACAATTCTTCATGTGTGTGCTGGAGGTGGGGAAACAGAGTCCACGCATTTTTCAAGGAGCACAGGTATTCCCAGGTTGTGGGATTTTGGTGAATAATTTCCTCTTCCCATGGAGAAGCACTCGCTAATACCTGGATTTACAGCCCAACCCCCAATTTCCCCCGCACTCCGCCCTTGGCAAGCCATCATTGAAGGCAAGTAAATGTATTGTATTAGAACCCAGGCGCTGCTGTTAGTTGGAGGAACCTCCCCACACTCAAACATCTGAGCCAGATATCGTGTGTGTGCTGGAGGAGGGAAACTGAGTCCACACATCTTTATGGGGGCACAGGTGTTCCCAGCTTGGGGATATACTTTAACCACCTCCACTGCCAAAAGATAGGAACTCGCTAATACTTGGTTTTAGAGCACAACCCATAACTTCGCTGAAAACCTGGCCAAGGAAAATAATCAGGGAACTCAATCTAATGGATCCAATTAGATCCCAGCTGCTATATTCAGTTGCAGAAGCCTCCCCACACTCAGGATACCAGAAAACTTCGTGTGTGTGCTGGAGGTGGGGAAACAAATAACACGCATTTTTCAGGGGTCACAGTAATTCCAAAGTTGTGGGTTGTAGTTTAAACATCTCCACTACCCATGGAGAGGCACACGCTGACACTTAATTTTAGAGCCCAAATCCCACTTTCAACCACACACTGCCCTAGGCAAACCATCAGGGAAGACAAGCAAAAGGATTCTATTAAAACCAAGACGCAGATGTCAGTTGAAGGAACTACCCCACCGTCAGGATACTGGAACCCATCCTTGTGTGGTGGGGAGGTATGAAGCCCCACTCCACGAAGATGAATGGGTGCTCAGGTGATTCCCTTTATGGAGAATTCATCTAAATACTTCCTCAGTCCATCGGGGGGCACTCGCTACTATTTGGCCTCAAAGCCCAACCCCCAGGTTTCTCTCAGAGTCAGTCCTAGGGAAACACTCAGGGATTACAAGCTAAGGGATTCTACTAGAACCCAGCCGCTTCTGTCACCTGAAAGTGCCAGCCCACACTCAGGATACCAGAACACTTCTGCATGTGTGTTCAGGGGGTGGGGATACAGAGTCCACGCATTTTTCAAGGAGCACAGGTATTCCCATGTTGTGGGTTTTTGCTTAATTACCTCCAAATCCCATGGAGAAGCACTCGCTAATACTTGGATTTAGAGCCCAACCCACCCTTTCCCCAGCACTCCGTATCAGGCAAGCAAACAGGGTAGACAAGTTAAGCGATTGTATAAGAACCAAGGCCCTGCTCTCAGTTGGAGGAGGCTGCCCACTCTCAGGATAACTGTGCAAGTGTTCGTGTGTGTGCTGGAGGTGTGGAAACAGACTCCACGGATCTTTATGGGGGCACAGGTGTTCCCAGGTTAGGGATGTAGTTTAAACACCTCCACAAACCATAGAGAGGTCATCACAAGTATTTGGTTTCGGAGCCCAAACCACACTGTCCCCCGCACTCCCGCCTAGGCTTTCCATCAGGGAAGACAAGCAAAGGGATTCAATTAGAACCCAGGCGCTGCTGTCAGTTGGAGGAACTTCCCTGCACTCAGAATTCCAGAACTCATTCTTAGGTGTGGGAGAGATGTGCAGCCCCTCTCCACCCAGATGAATGGAGGAAAAGGTGTTCCGTTTCGGGAGAAGTCCTCTAAGTACTTCCTCAATGGATCAGGGGGCACTCACTGCTACTTGGCCTCCAAGCCCAACCCCCAGCTTTCCCTCATGGCCTGGCCTAAAGGAACACTCAGGGAACAGAAGCTAAGGGATACTAATAGAACCCAGGTGCTGCTGTCAGTTTGAGGAACCTCCCCACACTCAGAATACCAGAACATTTCTTCGTGTGTGTGCTGGATGTAGGGAAAGAGTCAAAGCATCTTTCAGGGGTCACATTTATTCCATCGTTGTGGTTTGTAGGTTAAAAACCCACATCCCATGCATAGGCTCTCGCTAATACTTGGTTTAGAGCCCAACCCCCACTTTCCCCCACTCTCCAGCCTAGGCATGCCATCAGAGAAGGCAAGCTAAGGGATTCTATTAGAACCCAGGCGCTGCTGTCATTTGGAGGAGCCTCCCCACAATCAGGATACCTGAGCACGTCTCCGTGTGTGTGCTGGTCGTGGGGAAAATGATTCCACGCATCTTTATGGGGCACAGGTGTACCAAGGTTGGGGATGTAGTTAAACACTTTCACTGCTCATTGAGAGGCACTCGCTATTACTTTGGTTTAGTGTCCAACCACACCTTCGTCACAGACCGGCCTATGGAAACTCTCAGGGAATTCAAGCCAAGTGATTATATTAGATCTCAGGTGCTGCTGTCAGTTGGAGGAGCCTCCCCACACTCAGGATACCAGAAAAGTTCTTCATGTGTGTCCTGGAGGTGGGGAAACAAAGTCCACGTTTATTTATTGGATCTCAGGTGTTCCCAGGTTGGGCATGTAGGTAAACACTTCCACTGCTCATAGAGAGGCACTCGCTATTATTTTGGTTTAGTGCCCAACCCCACCTTAACTCATATCGCGGCCAAAGGAAACAATCAGGGGTGTCAATCCAAGAGATTCTATTAGATCCCAGGTGCTGCCGTCAGTTTGAGGAGCCTCCCCACACTTAGGATAGCCGAAGAGTTCTTCGTGTGTTAGCTGGAGTTGGGGAAACAGATCTACACATCTTGCAAGGGGCACAGGTATTCACAGGTTGTGGATTGCAGTTTAAAGACCTCCACATCCCGTGGAGAGGCACTCGATTGTACTTGTTTGTCGAGGCTGAACCCCACATTCCCCCACACTCTGGCATAGACAAGTCATCAGGGAAGGCAAACTTAGGGATTGTATTAGAACCCAGTCGCTGTTGTCAGTTGGAGAATCTTCCCCACACTCAGGATCCGGAATCCAGCCTTTAGTTTGGGGGATGTGTGGAGACCCACCCCACGCAGAAGAATGGGGGCACAGGTGTTCCACGTTAGGGAGAATTCCTCAAAATATTTCCTCAGTCCATTGGAGGCACTCGATGCTACTTGGCCTCCAATCCCAACCCCCAGCTTTCCCTCGCAGTCCGGCGTAGGGAAACACACAGGAAATACAAGCTAAGGGGTTTTATTGGAACCCAGGCACTGCTGTCATTTGGAAGATCTTTCCCACTCTCAGGATACCTGAACATATTTTCGTGTGTGTGCTGGAGGTGGTGAAAGAGTGTCCACGCATCTTCATGAGGGCACAGGTGTTCCCAGGTTTGGATGTAGTTTAAAAACCTCCACTGAACATAGAGAGGCACACGCCAATACATGGCTTTAGAGCCCAACACCCACCTAGGCTCAGAGCCCGGCCTAGTAAAACACTGAAGCATGTCAAACATAGGGATTATATTAGATCCCAGGTGCTGCTGTCAGTTGGAGGAGTCTCCCCACACTCAGCATACCAGAACACCACATCGTGTGTGTGCTGAAGGTGGGGAAACAGTGTCTTTGCAACTTTCAGGGGGCACAGGTATTCCCAAATATTTGGTTGTAGGTTAAACCACTTCAAATCCCGTGGAGAGGCACTCAATAATACTTGGTTTTTGAGCCCAACCCTCACATTCCCCCACACTCCCGCCTAGGCTAGCCAACAGTGAAGACAATTTAATGGATTGTATTAGAACCCAGGCCCTGCTGTCAGTTGTAGGTGTCTCCCCACACTCTGGAAACCTCAACCCGTCTTCGTGTGTGTGCTGGAGTTGTGGAAACAGAGTCGACGCATTTTTTGGGGGGCACAGTTGTTCCAAGTTTGGGGATGTATTTTAAACACCTCCACTGCCCATAGAGAGGCACTCGCTATTACTAGTCTTTAGTGCCCAACACCCAACTTCGCTCACAGCCTGGCCAATGGAAACACTCAGGGAAAGCAAGCCAAATGATATTATAAGTTCCCAGTTGCTGCTGTCATTTGGAGGTGCCTACCCACACTCAGTATACCAGAACTATTCTTCGTGGGTGTGCTGGAGGTGAGGACAGAGAGACCACGCATTTTTATGGGGGGCAGGTGTTTAAAGGTTAGGGATGTAGTTTTAAAAACCTCCAATCCCATAGAGAGGCACTCGCTAAAACCTAGCTATAGAGACCAAACCCCACATTAGATCAAAGCCTGGCCTATGTAAACACTCAGGGAACACAAGCTAAGGGATTCTAATAGAACCCAGGTGCTGCTGTCATTTGGAGTAGCCTCCCCATGCTCAGGATTCCAGAAAACTTCTTCGTGTGTGTGCTGTTGGTGGAGAAACAGTGTCCACGCATTTTCCAGGGGGCAAAGAAAGGTATTCCCTTGTTGGGGGTTGTTGGTTAAACACCTCAACTTCCCATGGAGAGGCACTCACTAATACTTGGATTTAGAGCCCAAATCCCACTTTGAACCGCACTCCAGCTTATGCAATCCATCAGGGAAGAGAAGCTTAAGGATTCTACTAGAACACTGGCACTGCTCTCAGTTGGAGGAACTTTCCCACTCTCAGAATTCCGGAAGCCAACCTTGTGTGGCGGGGAGATGTGGAGCCACAATCCAAGTAGATGAATGGGGTCACACTTGTTTCCCATTAGAGAGAAGTCCTCTAAGTAATTCCATATTCCATCGGGGTCAGTTGCTGCTACTTGGCCTCCAAGCCAAACTCCCAGATTTCCCTCTCAGCCCGGCATAGGGACACACTCAAGGAATACAAGCTAAGGGATACTATTAGAACCCAGGCGCTGCTGTCATTTGGAGGAGCCTCCCCACAATCAGGATACCTGAGCACGTCTCCGTGTGTGTGCTGGAGGTGGGGAATCAGTGTCCACGCATCTTTATGGGGGCACAGGTGTTCCAAGGTTGGGGAAGATCTTTCAAATCCTCCACTGCCCACAGAGATGCACTAGCTTATTCTTGGCTTTAGAGCCCATTCCCCACCATCGCTCACTGCTAGGTCTAGGAAAAAACTTAGGGAAGCCAAGCTGAGTTATTCTATTAGAACGCAGGCGCTGCTGTCAGTTGGAGGAACTTCCACACACTCAGGATTCCGGATCCCAGCCTTGTGTGTGGGGAGGTGTGGATACCCAGTCCACACAGATGAATGGGGGCACAGGTGTTCCACATTAGCGTGAAATCCTCTAAGTACTTCCTCAGTAAATCGGGGGGCACTCGTTGCTACTTGGACTTCAAATCCAACCCCCACTTTCCCCCACTCCCAGCCTAGGCATGCCATCAGGTAAGACAAGCTAAGGGATTCTATTAGATCCCAGGCGCTGCTGTCAGTTGGAGGAGACTCCCCACACTCACGATACCTGAACAAATCTTTGTGTGTGTGCTGTTGTTGGAGATACATAGTCCACGCAACTTTATGGGGGCTAAGTGTTCCCAGGGAGGGAATGTACTTAAAACACCTCCACTGCCCATAGAGAGGCACTCGCTATTACTTGGCTTTAGAGCCCAACCCCCACTTTCGCTCCCATCACGTCTTTGGAAAACACTCAGGGAAGATAACCTAAGGGATCCTATTAGATCCCAGATGCTGCTGTCAGTAGGAGGTGCCTCCCCACACTCAGGATACCAGAACAATTCTTCATGTGTGTGCTGGAGGTGGGGAAACAGAGTCCACGCATTTTTCAAGGAGCACAGGTATTCCCAGGTTGTGGGATTTTGGTGAATAATTTCCTCTTCCCATGGAGAAGCACTCGCTAATACCTGGATTTACAGCCCAAACCCCAATTTCCCCCGCACTCCGCCCTTGGCAAGCCATCATTGAAGGCAAGTAAATGTATTGTATTAGAACCCAGGCGCTGCTGTTAGTTGGAGGAACCTCCCCACACTCAAACATCTGAGCCAGATATCGTGTGTGTGCTGGAGGAGGGAAACTGAGTCCACACATCTTTATGGGGGCACAGGTGTTCCCAGCTTGGGGATATACTTTAACCACCTCCACTGCCAAAAGATAGGAACTCGCTAATACTTGGTTTTAGAGCACAACCCATAACTTCGCTGAAAACCTGGCCAAGGAAAATACTCAGGGAACTCAATCTAATGGATCCAATTAGATCCCAGCTGCTATATTCAGTTGCAGAAGCCTCCCCACACTCAGGATACCAGAAAACTTCGTGTGTGTGCTGGAGGTGGGGAAACAAATAACACGCATTTTTCAGGGGTCACAGTAATTCCAAAGTTGTGGGTTGTAGTTTAAACATCTCCACTACCCATGGAGAGGCACACGCTGACACTTAATTTTAGAGCCCAAATCCCACTTTCAACCACACACTGCCCTAGGCAAACCATCAGGGAAGACAAGCAAAAGGATTCTATTAAAACCAAGACGCAGATGTCAGTTGAAGGAACTACCCCACCGTCAGGATACTGGAACCCATCCTTGTGTGGTGGGGAGGTATGAAGCCCCACTCCACGAAGATGAATGGGTGCTCAGGTGATTCCCTTTATGGAGAATTCATCTAAATACTTCCTCAGTCCATCGGGGGGCACTCGCTACTATTTGGCCTCAAAGCCCAACCCCCAGGTTTCTCTCAGAGTCAGTCCTAGGGAAACACTCAGGGATTACAAGCTAAGGGATTCTACTAGAACCCAGCCGCTTCTGTCACCTGAAAGTGCCAGCCCACACTCAGGATACCAGAACACTTCTGCATGTGTGTTCAGGGGGTGGGGATACAGAGTCCACGCATTTTTCAAGGAGCACAGGTATTCCCATGTTGTGGGTTTTTGCTTAATTACCTCCAAATCCCATGGAGAAGCACTCGCTAATACTTGGATTTAGAGCCCAACCCACCCTTTCCCCAGCACTCCGTATCAGGCAAGCAAACAGGGTAGACAAGTTAAGCGATTGTATAAGAACCAAGGCCCTGCTCTCAGTTGGAGGAGGCTGCCCACTCTCAGGATAACTGTGCAAGTGTTCGTGTGTGTGCTGGAGGTGTGGAAACAGACTCCACGGATCTTTATGGGGGCACAGGTGTTCCCAGGTTAGGGATGTAGTTTAAACACCTCCACAAACCATAGAGAGGTCATCGCAAATACTTGGTTTCGGAGCCCAAACCACACTGTCCCCCGCACTCCCGCCTAGGCTTTCCATCAGGGAAGACAAGCAAAGGGATTCAATTAGAACCCAGGCGCTGCTGTCAGTTGGAGGAACTTCCCTGCACTCAGAATTCCAGAACACATTCTTAGGTGTGGGAGAGATGTGCAGCCCCACTGCACCCAGATGAATGGAGGAAAAGGTGTTCCGTTTAGGGAGAAGTCCTCTAAGAACTTCCTCAGTGGATCAGGGGGCACTCACTGCTACTTGGCCTCCAAGCCCAACCCCCAGCTTTCCCTCATGGCCTGGCCTAAAGGAACACTCAGGGAACAGAAGCTAAGGGATACTAATAGATCCCAGGTGTTGCTGTCAGTTTGAGGAACCTCCCCAAACTCAGAATACCGGAACACTTCTTTGCGTGTGTGCTGGATGTAGGGAAACAATCAAATCATCTTTCAGGGGGCACATTTATTCCATGGTTGTGGGTTGTAGGTTAAAAACCCACATCCCATTGATAGGCTCTCGCTAATACTTGGTTTAGAGCCCAACCCCCACTTTCCCCCACTCTCCAGCCAAGGCATGCCATCAGGGAAGACAAGCTAAGGGATTCTTTTAGAACCCAGGCGCTGCTGTCATTTGGAGGAGCCTCCCCACAATCAGGATACCTGAGCAGGTCTCCGTGTGTGTGCTGGAGGTGGGTAAACAGATTCCACGCATCTTTATGGGGCACAGGTGTTCCAAGGTTGGGGAAGTAGTTTAAAACCCTCCACTACCCACAGAGATGCACTCGCTAATACTTGGCTTTAGAGCCCATCCCCCACCATCGCTTACTGCTAGGCCTAGGAAAACACTTAGGGAAGTCAAGCGAAGGGATTCTATTACAACCCAGGTGCTGCTGTCTGTTGGAGGAACCTCCCCACACTCACAACCCCAGAACACTTCTTCCTGTGTGTGCTGGACGTGGGGAAACATAGCACACGCATTTTTCAGGGGTCACAGTAATTCCCAAGTTGTGGGTTGTAGTTTAAACATCTCCACTACCCATGGAGAGGCACACGCTAATACTTAGTTTTAGATCACAAATCCCACTTTCAACCACACACTGGCCTAGGCAAACAATCTGGGAAGACAAGCAAAGGGATTCTATTAAAACCAAGACGCTGATGATAGTTGGAAGAACTACCCCACTCTCAGGATACTGGAACCCAACCTTGTGTGGTGGGGAGATTTGAAGCCCAACACCACGCAGATGAATGGGTGCTCAGGTGTTTCCCTTTATGGAGAATACACCTAAATACTTCCTCAGTCCATCGGGGACACTCGCTACTATTTGGCCTCAAAGCCTAACCCCCAGGTTTCTCTCAGAATCAGTCCTAGGGAAAGACTCAGGAATTACAAGCTAAGGGATTCTATTAGAACCCAGCCGCTTCTGTCACCTGAAATTGCCAGCCCACACTCAGGATAGCAGAAAACTTCTTCATGTGTGTTCTGGTGGTGGGGATACAGAGTCCATGCTTTTTTCAAGGAGCACAGGTATTCCCATGTTGTGGGGTTTTGGTTAATAACCTCCAAATCCCATGGAGAAGCACTCGCTAATACATGGATTTAGAGCCCAACCCACCCTTTCTCCAGCACTCCGTATCAGGCAACCAAAGAGTGTAGACAAGTTAAGCGATTTTATAAGAACCAAGGCCCTGCTCTCAGTTGGAGGAGGCTGCCCACTCACAGGATAACTGCGCAAGTGTTCGTGTGTGTGCTGGAGGTGTGGAAACAGACTCCACGGATCTTTATGGGGGCACAGGTGTTCCCAGGTTAGGGATGTAGTTTAAACACCTCCACAAACCATAGAGAGGTCATCGCAAATACTTGGTTTCGGAGCCCAAACCACACTGTCCCCCGCACTCCCGCCTAGGCTTTCCATCAGGGAAGACAAGCAAAGGGATTCAATTAGAACCCAGGCGCTGCTGTCAGTTGGAGGAACTTCCCTGCACTCAGAATTCCAGAACACATTCTTAGGTGTGGGAGAGATGTGCAGCCCCACTGCACCCAGATGAATGGAGGAAAAGGTGTTCCGTTTAGGGAGAAGTCCTCTAAGAACTTCCTCAGTGGATCAGGGGGCACTCACTGCTACTTGGCCTCCAAGCCCAACCCCCAGCTTTCCCTCATGGCCTGGCCTAAAGGAACACTCAGGGAACAGAAGCTAAGGGATACTAATAGATCCCAGGTGCTGCTGTCAGTTTGAGGAACCTCCCCAAACTCAGAATACCGGAACACTTCTTCGCGTGTGTGCTGGATGTAGGGAAACAATCAAAGCATCTTTCAGGGGGCACATTTATTCCATGGTTGTGGGTTGTAGGTTAAAAACCCACATCCCATTGATAGGCTCTCGCTAATACTTGGTTTAGAGCCCAACCCCCACTTTCCCCCAATCTCCAGCCAAGGCATGCCATCAGGGAAGACAAGCTAAGGGATTCTTTTAGAACCCAGGCGCTGCTGTCATTTGGAGGAGCCTCCCCACAATCAGGATACCTGAGCACGTCTCCGTGTGTGTGCTGGAGGTGGGGAAAGAGATTCCACGCATCTTTATGGGGCACAGGTGTTCCAAGGTTAGGGAAGTAGTTTAAAACCCTCCACTACCCACAGAGTTGCACTCGCTAATACTTGGCTTTAGAGCCCATCCCCCACCATCGCTTACTGCTAGGCCTAGGAAAACACTTAGGGAAGTCAAGCTAAGGGATTCTATTAAAACCCAGGTGCTGCTGTCTGTTGGAGGAACCTCCCCACACTCAGAACCCCAGAAAATTTCTTCCTGTGTGTGCTGGACGTGGGGAAACATAGCACACGCATTTTTCAGGGGTCACAGTAATTCCCAAGTTGTGGGTTGTAGTTTAAACAGCTCCACTACCCATGGAGAGGCACACGCTAATAGTTAGTTTTAGATCCCAAACCACACTTTCAACCACACACTGGCCTAGGCAAACCATCAGGGAAGAGAAGCAAATGGATTCTATTAAAACCAAGACGCTGATGTCAGTTGGAGGAACTACCCCACCCTCAGGATACTGGAACCCAACCTTGTGTGGTGGGGAGATTTGAAGCCCAACACCACGCAGATGAATGGGTGCTCAGGTGTTTCCCTTTATGGAGAATTCATCTAAATACTTCCTCAGTCCATCGGGGACACTCGCTACTATTTGGCCTCAAAGCCCAACCCCCAGGTTTCTCTCACAGTCAGTCCTAGGGAAACACTCAGGGATTACAAGCTAAGGGATTCTATTAGAACCCAGCCGCTTCTGTCACCTGAAATTGCCAGCCCACACTCAGGATAACAGAAAACTTCTTCATGTGTGTTCTGGTGCTGGGGATACAGAGTCCATGCTTTTTTCAAGGAGCACAGGTATTCCCATGTTGTGGGGTTTTGGTTAATAACCTCCAAATCCCATGGAGAAGCACTCGCTAATACTTGGATTTAGAGCCCAACCCACCCTTTCTCAAGCACTCCGTATCAGGCAACCAAACAGGGTAGACAAGTTAAGCGATTTTATAAGAACCAAGGCCCTGCTCTCAGTTGGAGGAGGC
Organism: Vicugna pacos; assembly: GCF_048564905.1. Taxonomy (NCBI): domain Eukaryota; kingdom Metazoa; phylum Chordata; class Mammalia; order Artiodactyla; family Camelidae; genus Vicugna; species Vicugna pacos. Next base: position 52,580,419 of record NW_027328740.1, read on the forward strand.
TGCCCACACACAGGATAACTGTGCAACTGATCGTGTGTGTGCTGGAAGTGTGGAAACAGACTCCACGGATTTTTATGGGGGCACAGGTGTTCCCAGGTTACGGATGTAGTTTAAACACCTCCACAAACCATAGAGAAGTCATCGCAAATACTTGGTTTCGGAGCCCAAACCACACTGTCCCCCGCACTCCCGCCTAGGCTTTCCATCAGGGAAGACAAGCAAAGGGATTCAATTAGAACCAAGGCGCTGCTGTCAGTTGGAGGAACTTCCCTGCACTCAGAATTCCAAAACGCATTCTTAGGTGTGGGAGAGATGTGCAGCCCAACTCCACCCAGATGAATGGAGGAAAAGGTGTTCCGTTTCGGGAGAAGTCCTCTAAGTACTTCTTCAGTGGATCAGGGGGCACTCACTGCTACTTGGCCTCCAAGCCCAACCCCCAGCTTTCCCTCAAGGCCTGGCCTAAAGGAACACTCAGGGAACAGAAGCTAAGGGATACTAATAGAACCCAGGTGCTGCTGTCAGTTTGAGGAACCTCCCCACACTCAGAATACCAGAACACTTCTTCGCGTGTGTGCTGGATGTAGGAAAGAGTCAAAGCATCTTTCAGGGGGCACATTTATTCCATGGTTGTGGGTTGTAGGTTAAAAACCCACATCCCATGGATAGGCTCTCGCTAATACTTGGTTTAGAGCCCAACCCCCACTTTCCCCCACTCTCCAGCCTAGGCATGCCATCAGGGAAGACAAGCTAAGGGATTCTTTTAGAACCCAGGCGCTGCTGTCATTTGGAGGAGCCTCCCCTCAATCAGGATACCTGAGCAGGTCTCCGTGTGTGTGCTGGAGGTGGGGAAAGAGATTCCACGCATCTTTATGGCGCACAGGTGTTCCAAGGTTGGGGAAGTAGTTTAAAACCCTCCACTACCCACAGAGATGCACTCGCTAATACTTGGCTTTAGAGCCCATCCCCCACCATCGCTTACTGCTAGGCCTAGGAAAACACTTAGGGAAGTCAAGCTAAGGGATTCTCTTAAAACCCAGGTGCTGCTGTCTGTTGGAGGAACCTCCCCACACTCAGAACCCCAGAACACTTCTTCCTGTGTGTGCTGAACGTGGGGAAACGTAGCACACGCATTTTTCAGGGGTCACAGTAATTCCCAATTTGTGGGTTGTAGTTTAAACATCTCCACTACCCATGGAGAGGCACACGCTAATACTTAGTTTTAGATCCCAAATCCCACTTTCAAACACACAATGGCCTAGGCAAACAATCTGGGAAGACAAGCAAAGGGATTCTATTAAAACCAAGACGCTGATGTCAGTTGGAAGAACTACCCCACACTCAGGATACTGGAACCCAACCTTGTGTGGTGGGGAGATTTGAAGATCAACACCACGCAGATGAATGGGTGCTCAGGTGATTCCCTTTATGGAGAATTCACCTGAATACTTCCTCAGTCCATCGGGGACACTCGCTACTATTTGGCCTCAAAGCCCAACCCCCAGGTTTCTCTCAGAGTCAGTCCTAGGGAAACACTCTGGGATTACAAGCTGAGGGATTCTAATAGAACCCAGCCGCTTCTGTCACCTGAAAGTGCCAGCCCACACTCAGGATACCAGAACACTTCTGCATGTGTGTTCTGGTGGTGGGGATACAGAATCCATGCTTTTTTCAATTAGCACAGGTATTCCCATGTTGTGGGGTTTTGGTTAATAACCTCCAAATCCCATGGAGAAGCACTCGCTAATACTTGGATTTAGAGCCCAACCCACCCTTTCTCCAGCACTCCGCATCAGGCAACCAAACAGGGTAGACAATTTACGCGATTTTATAAAAACCAAGGCCCTGCTCTCAGTTGGAGGAGGCTGCCCACTCACAGGATAACTGTGCAAGTGTTCGTGTGTGTGCTGGAGGTGTGGAAACAGACTCCACGGATCTTTATGGGGGCACAGGTGTTCCCAGGTTAGGGATGTAGTTTAAACACCTCCACAAACCATAGAGAGGTCATCGCAAACACTTGGTTTCAGAGCCCAAACCACACTTTCCCCCGCACTCCCGCCTAGGCTTTCCATCAGGGAAGACAAGCAAAGGGATTTAATTAGAACCCAGGCGCTACTGTCAGTTGGAGGAACTTCCCTGCACTCAGAATTCCAGAACACATTCTTAGGTGTGGGAGAGATGTGCAGCCCCACTGCACCCAGATGAATGGAGGAAAAGGTGTTCCGTTTAGGGAGAAGTCCTCTAAGTAATTCCTCAGTGGATCAGGGGGCTCTCACTGCTACTTGGCCTCCAAGCGCAACCCCCAGCTTTCCCTCATGGCCTGCCCTAAAGTAACACTCAGGGAACAGAAGCTAAGGGATACTAATAGAACCCAGGTGCTGCTGTCAGTTTGAGGAACATCCCCACACTCAGAATACCAGAACAATTCTTCGCGTGTGTGCTGGATGTAGGGAAACAGTCAAAGCATCTTTCAGGGGGCACATTTATTCCATGGTTGTGGGTTGTAGGTTAAATACCCACATCCCATGGATAGGCTCTCGCTAATACTTGGTTTAGACCCCAACCCCCACTTTCCCCCACTCTCCAGCCTAGGCATGCCATCAGGGAAGACAAGCTAAGGGATTCTATTAGATCCCAGGCGCTGCTGTCAGTTGGAGGAGACTCCCCACACTCACGATACCTGAACAAATCTTTGTGTGTGTGCTGTTGTTGGAGATACATAGTCCACGCAACTTTATGGGGGCTAAGTGTTCCCAGGGACGGAATGTACTTAAAACACCTCCACTGCCCATAGAGAGGCACTCGCTATTACTTGGCTTTAGAGCCCAACCCCCACTTTCGCTCCCATCACGTCTTTGGAAAACACTCAGGGAAGATAACCTAAGGGATCCTATTAGATCCCAGATGCTGCTGTCAGTAGGAGGTGCCTCCCCACACTCAGGATACCAGAACAATTCTTCATGTGTGTGCTGGAGGTGGGGAAACAGAGTCCACGCATTTTTCAAGGAGCACAGGTATTCCCAGGTTGTGGGATTTTGGTGAATAATTTCCTCTTCCCATGGAGAAGCACTCGCTAATACCTGGATTTACAGCCCAAACCCCAATTTCCCCCGCACTCCGCCCTTGGCAAGCCATCATTGAAGGCAAGTAAATGTATTGTATTAGAACCCAGGCGCTGCTGTTAGTTGGAGGAACCTCCCCACACTCAAACATCTGAGCCAGATATCGTGTGTGTGCTGGAGGAGGGAAAATGAGTCCACACATCTTTATGGGGGCACAGGTGTTCCCAGCTTGGGGATATACTTTAACCACCTCCACTGCCAAAAGATAGGAACTCGCTAATACTTGGTTTTAGAGCACAACCCATAACTTCGCTGAAAACCTGGCCAAGGAAAATACTCAGGGAACTCAATCTAATGGATCCAATTAGATCCCAGCTGCTATATTCAGTTGCAGAAGCCTCCCCACACTCAGGATACCAGAAAACTTCGTGTGTGTGCTGGAGGTGGGGAAACAAATAACACGCATTTTTCAGGGGTCACAGTAATTCCAAAGTTGTGGGTTGTAGTTTAAACATCTCCACTACCCATGGAGAGGCACACGCTGACACTTAATTTTAGAGCCCAAATCCCACTTTCAACCACACACTGCCCTAGGCAAACCATCAGGGAAGACAAGCAAAAGGATTCTATTAAAACCAAGACGCAGATGTCAGTTGAAGGAACTACCCCACCGTCAGGATACTGGAACCCATCCTTGTGTGGTGGGGAGGTATGAAGCCCCACTCCACGAAGATGAATGGGTGCTCAGGTGATTCCCTTTATGGAGAATTCATCTAAATACTTCCTCAGTCCATCGGGGGGCACTCGCTACTATTTGGCCTCAAAGCCCAACCCCCAGGTTTCTCTCAGAGTCAGTCCTAGGGAAACACTCAGGGATTACAAGCTAAGGGATTCTATTAGAACCCAGCCGCTTCTGTCACCTGAAAGTGCCAGCCCACACTCAGGATAGCAGAAAACTTCTTCATGTGTGTTCTGGTGGTGGGGATACAGAGTCCATGCTTTTTTCAAGGAGCACAGGTATTCCCATGTTGTGGGGTTTTGGTTAATAACCTCCAAATCCCATGGAGAAGCACTCGCTAATACATGGATTTAGAGCCCAACCCACCCTTTCTCCAGCACTCCGTATCAGGCAACCAAACAGTGTAGACAAGTTAAGCGATTTTATAAGAACCAAGGCCCTGCTCTCAGTTGGAGTAGGCTGCCCACTCACAGGATAACTGTGCAAGTGTTCGTGTGTGTGCTGGAGGTGTGGAAACAGACTCCACGGATCTTTATGGGGGCACAGGTGTTCCCAGGTTAGGGATGTAGTTTAAACACCTCCACAAACCATAGAGAGGTCATCGCAAATACTTGGTTTCGGAGCCCAAACCACACTGTCCCCCGCACTCCCGCCTAGGCTTTCCATCAGGGAAGACAAGCAAAGGGATTCAATTAGAACCCAGGCGCTGCTGTCAGTTGGAGGAACTTCCCTGCACTCAGAATTCCAGAACACATTCTTAGGTGTGGGAGAGATGTGCAGCCCCACTGCACCCAGATGAATGGAGGAAAAGGTGTTCCGTTTAGGGAGAAGTCCTCTAAGAATTTCCTCAGTGGATCAGGGGGCACTCACTGCTACTTGGCCTCCAAGCCCAACCCCCAGCTTTCCCTCATGGCCTGGCCTAAAGGAACACTCAGGGAACAGAAGCTAAGGGATACTAATAGATCCCAGGTGCTGCTGTCAGTTTGAGGAACCTCCCCAAACTCAGAATACCGGAACACTTCTTCGCGTGTGTGCTGGATGTAGGGAAACAATCAAAGCATCTTTCAGGGGGCACATTTATTCCATGGTTGTGGGTTGTAGGTTAAAAACCCACATCCCATTGATAGGCTCTCGCTAATACTTGGTTTAGAGCCCAACCCCCACTTTCCCCCAATCTCCAGCCAAGGCATGCCATCAGGGAAGACAAGCTAAGGGATACTTTTAGAACCCAGGCGCTGCTGTCATTTGGAGGAGCCTCCCCACAATCAGGATACCTGAGCACGTCTCCGTGTGTGTGCTGGAGGTGGGGAAAGAGATTCCACGCATCTTTATGGGGCACAGGTGTTCCAAGGTTAGGGAAGTAGTTTAAAACCCTCCACTACCCACAGAGTTGCACTCGCTAATACTTGGCTTTAGAGCCCATCCCCCACCATCGCTTACTGCTAGGCCTAGGAAAACACTTAGGGAAGTCAAGCTAAGGGATTCTATTAAAACCCAGGTGCTGCTGTCTGTTGGAGGAACCTCCCCACACTCAGAACCCCAGAAAATTTCTTCCTGTGTGTGCTGGACGTGGGGAAACATAGCACACGCATTTTTCAGGGGTCACAGTAATTCCCAAGTTGTGGGTTGTAGTTTAAACAGCTCCACTACCCATGGAGAGGCACACGCTAATAGTTAGTTTTAGATCCCAAACCACACTTTCAACCACACACTGGCCTAGGCAAACCATCAGGGAAGAGAAGCAAATGGATTCTATTAAAACCAAGACGCTGATGTCAGTTGGAGGAACTACCCCACCCTCAGGATACTGGAACCCAACCTTGTGTGGTGGGGAGATTTGAAGCCCAACACCACGCAGATGAATGGGTGCTCAGGTGTTTCCCTTTATGGAGAATTCATCTAAATACTTCCTCAGTCCATCGGGGACACTCGCTACTATTTGGCCTCAAAGCCCAACCCCCAGGTTTCTCTCACAGTCAGTCCTAGGGAAACACTCAGGGATTACAAGCTAAGGGATTCTATTAGAACCCAGCCGCTTCTGTCACCTGAAATTGCCAGCCCACACTCAGGATAACAGAAAACTTCTTCATGTGTGTTCTGGTGCTGGGGATACAGAGTCCATGCTTTTTTCAAGGAGCACAGGTATTCCCATGTTGTGGGGTTTTGGTTAATAACCTCCAAATCCCATGGAGAAGCACTCGCTAATACTTGGATTTAGAGCCCAACCCACCCTTTCTCAAGCACTCCGTATCAGGCAACCAAACAGGGTAGACAAGTTAAGCGATTTTATAAGAACCAAGGCCCTGCTCTCAGTTGGAGGAGGCTGCCCACACACAGGATAACTGTGCAACTGATCGTGTGTGTGCTGGAAGTGTGGAAACAGACTCCACGGATTTTTATGGGGGCACAGGTGTTCCCAGGTTACGGATGTAGTTTAAACACCTCCACAAACCATAGAGAAGTCATCGCAAATACTTGGTTTCGGAGCCCAAACCACACTGTCCCCCGCACTCCCGCCTAGGCTTTCCATCAGGGAAGACAAGCAAAGGGATTCAATTAGAACCAAGGCGCTGCTGTCAGTTGGAGGAACTTCCCTGCACTCAGAATTCCAAAACGCATTCTTAGGTGTGGGAGAGATGTGCAGCCCAACTCCACCCAGATGAATGGAGGAAAAGGTGTTCCGTTTCGGGAGAAGTCCTCTAAGTACTTCTTCAGTGGATCAGGGGGCACTCACTGCTACTTGGCCTCCAAGCCCAACCCCCAGCTTTCCCTCAAGGCCTGGCCTAAAGGAACACTCAGGGAACAGAAGCTAAGGGATACTAATAGAACCCAGGTGCTGCTGTCAGTTTGAGGAACCTCCCCACACTCAGAATACCAGAACACTTCTTCGCGTGTGTGCTGGATGTAGGAAAGAGTCAAAGCATCTTTCAGGGGGCACATTTATTCCATGGTTGTGGGTTGTAGGTTAAAAACCCACATCCCATGGATAGGCTCTCGCTAATACTTGGTTTAGAGCCCAACCCCCACTTTCCCCCACTCTCCAGCCTAGGCATGCCATCAGGGAAGACAAGCTAAGGGATTCTTTTAGAACCCAGGCGCTGCTGTCATTTGGAGGAGCCTCCCCTCAATCAGGATACCTGAGCAGGTCTCCGTGTGTGTGCTGGAGGTGGGGAAAGAGATTCCACGCATCTTTATGGCGCACAGGTGTTCCAAGGTTGGGGAAGTAGTTTAAAACCCTCCACTACCCACAGAGATGCACTCGCTAATACTTGGCTTTAGAGCCCATCCCCCACCATCGCTTACTGCTAGGCCTAGGAAAACACTTAGGGAAGTCAAGCTAAGGGATTCTCTTAAAACCCAGGTGCTGCTGTCTGTTGGAGGAACCTCCCCACACTCAGAACCCCAGAACACTTCTTCCTGTGTGTGCTGAACGTGGGGAAACGTAGCACACGCATTTTTCAGGGGTCACAGTAATTCCCAAGTTGTGGGTTGTAGTTTAAACATCTCCACTACCCATGGAGAGGCACACGCTAATACTTAGTTTTAGATCCCAAATCCCACTTTCAAACACACAATGGCCTAGGCAAACAATCTGGGAAGACAAGCAAAGGGATTCTATTAAAACCAAGACGCTGATGTCAGTTGGAAGAACTACCCCACACTCAGGATACTGGAACCCAACCTTGTGTGGTGGGGAGATTTGAAGCCCAACACCACGCAGATGAATGGGTGCTCAGGTGATTCCCTTTATGGAGAATTCACCTAAATACTTCCTCAGTCCATCGGGGACACTCGCTACTATTTGGCCTCAAAGCCCAACCCCCAGGTTTCTCTCAGAGTCAGTCCTAGGGAAACACTCTGGGATTACAAGCTGAGGGATTCTAATAGAACCCAGCCGCTTCTGTCACCTGAAATTGCCAGCCCACACTCAGGATAGCAGAAAACTTCTTCATGTGTGTTCTGGTGGTGGGGATACAGAGTCCATGCTTTTTTCAATTAGCACAGGTATTCCCATGTTGTGGGGTTTTGGTTAATAACCTCCAAATCCCATGGAGAAGCACTCGCTAATACTTGGATTTAGAGCCCAACCCACCCTTTCTCCAGCACTCCGCATCAGGCAACCAAACAGGGTAGACAATTTACGCGATTTTATAAGAACCAAGGCCCTGCTCTCAGTTGGAGGAGGCTGCCCACTCACAGGATAACTGTGCAAGTGTTCGTGTGTGTGCTGGAGGTGTGGAAACAGACTCCACGGATCTTTATGGGGGCACAGGTGTTCCCAGGTTAGGGATGTAGTTTAAACACCTCCACAAACCATAGAGAGGTCATCGCAAACACTTGGTTTCAGAGCCCAAACCACACTTTCCCCCGCACTCCCGCCTAGGCTTTCCATCAGGGAAGACAAGCAAAGGGATTTAATTAGAACCCAGGCGCTACTGTCAGTTGGAGGAACTTCCCTGCACTCAGAATTCCAGAACACATTCTTAGGTGTGGGAGAGATGTGCAGCCCCACTGCACCCAGATGAATGGAGGAAAAGGTGTTCCGTTTAGGGAGAAGTCCTCTATGTAATTCCTCAGTGGATCAGGGGGCTCTCACTGCTACTTGGCCTCCAAGCGCAACCCCCAGCTTTCCCTCATGGCCTGCCCTAAAGTAACACTCAGGGAACAGAAGCTAAGGGATACTAATAGAACCCAGGTGCTGCTGTCAGTTTGAGGAACATCCCCACACTCAGAATACCAGAACAATTCTTCGCGTGTGTGCTGGATGTAGGGAAACAGTCAAAGCATCTTTCAGGGGGCACATTTATTCCATGGTTGTGGGTTGTAGGTTAAATACCCACATCCCATGGATAGGCTCTCGCTAATACTTGGTTTAGACCCCAACCCCCACTTTCCCCCACTCTCCAGCCTAGGCATGCCATCAGGGAAGACAAGCTAAGGGATTCTATTAGATCCCAGGCGCTGCTGTCAGTTGGAGGAGACTCCCCACACTCACGATACCTGAACAAATCTTTGTGTGTGTGCTGTTGTTGGAGATACATAGTCCACGCAACTTTATGGGGGCTAAGTGTTCCCAGGGACGGAATGTACTTAAAACACCTCCACTGCCCATAGAGAGGCACTCGCTATTACTTGGCTTTAGAGCCCAACCCCCACTTTCGCTCCCATCACGTCTTTGGAAAACACTCAGGGAAGATAACCTAAGGGATCCTATTAGATCCCAGATGCTGCTGTCAGTAGGAGGTGCCTCCCCACACTCAGGATACCAGATCAATTCTTCATGTGTGTGCTGGAGGTGGGGAAACAGAGTCCACGCATTTTTCAAGGAGCACAGGTATTCCCAGGTTGTGGGATTTTGGTGAATAATTTCCTCTTCCCATGGAGAAGCACTCGCTAATACCTGGATTTACAGCCCAAACCCCAATTTCCCCCGCACTCCGCCCTTGGCAAGCCATCATTGAAGGCAAGTAAATGTATTGTATTAGAACCCAGGCGCTGCTGTTAGTTGGAGGAACCTCCCCACACTCAAACATCTGAGCCAGATATCGTGTGTGTGCTGGAGGAGGGAAAATGAGTCCACACATCTTTATGGGGGCACAGGTGTTCCCAGCTTGGGGATATACTTTAACCACCTCCACTGCCAAAAGATAGGAACTCGCTAATACTTGGTTTTAGAGCACAACCCATAACTTCGCTGAAAACCTGGCCAAGGAAAATACTCAGGGAACTCAATCTAATGGATCCAATTAGATCCCAGCTGCTATATTCAGTTGCAGAAGCCTCCCCACACTCAGGATACCAGAAAACTTCGTGTGTGTGCTGGAGGTGGGGAAACAAATAACACGCATTTTTCAGGGGTCACAGTAATTCCAAAGTTGTGGGTTGTAGTTTAAACATCTCCACTACCCATGGAGAGGCACACGCTGACACTTAATTTTAGAGCCCAAATCCCACTTTCAACCACACACTGCCCTAGGCAAACCATCAGGGAAGACAAGCAAAAGGATTCTATTAAAACCAAGACGCAGATGTCAGTTGAAGGAACTACCCCACCGTCAGGATACTGGAACCCATCCTTGTGTGGTGGGGAGGTATGAAGCCCCACTCCACGAAGATGAATGGGTGCTCAGGTGATTCCCTTTATGGAGAATTCATCTAAATACTTCCTCAGTCCATCGGGGGGCACTCGCTACTATTTGGCCTCAAAGCCCAACCCCCAGGTTTCTCTCAGAGTCAGTCCTAGGGAAACACTCAGGGATTACAAGCTAAGGGATTCTATTAGAACCCAGCCGCTTCTGTCACCTGAAAGTGCCAGCCCACACTCAGGATACCAGAACACTTCTGCATGTGTGTTCAGGGGGTGGGGATACAGAGTCCACGCATTTTTCAAGGAGCACAGGTATTCCCATGTTGTGGGTTTTTGCTTAATTACCTCCAAATCCCATGGAGAAGCACTCGCTAATACTTGGATTTAGAGCCCAACCCACCCTTTCCCCAGCACTCCGTATCAGGCAAGCAAACAGGGTAGACAAGTTAAGCGATTGTATAAGAACCAAGGCCCTGCTCTCAGTTGGAGGAGGCTGCCCACTCTCAGGATAACTGTGCAAGTGTTCGTGTGTGTGCTGGAGGTGTGGAAACAGACTCCACGGATCTTTATGGGGGCACAGGTGTTCCCAGGTTAGGGATGTAGTTTAAACACCTCCACAAACCATAGAGAGGTCATCGCAAGTATTTGGTTTCGGAGCCCAAACCACACTGTCCCCCGCACTCCCGCCTAGGCTTTCCATCAGGGAAGACAAGCAAAGGGATTCAATTAGAACCCAGGCGCTGCTGTCAGTTGGAGGAACTTCCCTGCACTCAGAATTCCAGAACTCATTCTTAGGTGTGGGAGAGATGTGCAGCCCCTCTCCACCCAGATGAATGGAGGAAAAGGTGTTCCGTTTCGGGAGAAGTCCTCTAAGTACTTCCTCAATGGATCAGGGGGCACTCACTGCTACTTGGCCTCCAAGCCCAACCCCCAGCTTTCCCTCAAGGCCTGGCCTAAAGGAACACTCAGGGAACAGAAGCTAAGGGATACTAATAGAACCCAGGTGCTGCTGTCAGTTTGAGGAACCTCCCCACACTCAGAATACCAGAACATTTCTTCGTGTGTGTGCTGGATGTAGGGAAAGAGTCAAAGCATCTTTCAGGGGTCACATTTATTCCATGGTTGTGGTTTGTAGGTTAAAAACCCACATCCCATGCATAGGCTCTCGCTAATACTTGGTTTAGAGCCCAACCCCCACTTTCCCCCACTCTCCAGCCTAGGCATGCCATCAGAGAAGGCAAGCTAAGGGATTCTATTAGAACCCAGGCGCTGCTGTCATTTGGAGGAGCCTCCCCACAATCAGGATACCTGAGCACGTCTCCGTGTGTGTGCTGGTCGTGGGGAAAATGATTCCACGCATCTTTATGGGGCACAGGTGTACCAAGGTTGGGGATGTAGTTAAACACTTTCACTGCTCATTGAGAGGCACTCGCTATTACTTTGGTTTAGTGTCCAACCACACCTTCGTCACAGCCCGGCCTATGGAAACTCTCAGGGAATTCAAGCCAAGTGATTATATTAGATCTCAGGTGCTGCTGTCAGTTGGAGGAGCCTCCCCACACTCAGGATACCAGAAAAGTTCTTCATGTGTGTCCTGGAGGTGGGGAAACAAAGTCCACGTTTATTTATTGGATCTCAGGTGTTCCCAGGTTGGGCATGTAGGTAAACACTTCCACTGCTCATAGAGAGGCACTCGCTATTATTTTGGTTTAGTGCCCAACCCCACCTTAACTCATATCGCGGCCAAAGAAAACAATCAGGGGTGTCAATCCAAGAGATTCTATTAGATCCCAGGTGCTGCCGTCAGTTTGAGGAGCCTCCCCACACTTAGGATAGCCGAAGAGTTCTTCGTGTGTTAGCTGGAGTTGGGGAAACAGATCTACACATCTTGCAAGGGGCACAGGTATTCACAGGTTGTGGATTGCAGTTTAAAGACCTCCACATCCCGTGGAGAGGCACTCGATTGTACTTGTTTGTCGAGGCTGAACCCCACATTCCCCCACACTCTGGCATAGACAAGTCAACAGGGAAGGCAAACTTAGGGATTGTATTAGAACCCAGTCGCTGTTGTCAGTTGGAGAATCTTCCCCACACTCAGGATCCGGAATCCAGCCTTTAGTTTGGGGGATGTGTGGAGACCCACCCCACGCAGAAGAATGGGGGCACAGGTGTTCCACGTTAGGGAGAATTCCTCAAAATATTTCCTCAGTCCATTGGAGGCACTCGATGCTACTTGGCCTCCAATCCCAACCCCCAGCTTTCCCTCGCAGTCCGGCGTAGGGAAACACACAGGAAATACAAGCTAAGGGGTTTTATTGGAACCCAGGCACTGCTGTCATTTGGAAGATCTTTCCCACTCTCAGGATACCTGAACACATTTTCGTGTGTGTGCTGGAGGTGGTGAAAGAGTGTCCACGCATCTTCATGAGGGCACAGGTGTTCCCAGGTTTGGATGTAGTTTAAAAACCTCCACTGAACATAGAGAGGCACACGCCAATACATGGCTTTAGAGCCCAACACCCACCTAGGCTCAGAGCCCGGCCTAGTAAAACACTGAAGCATGTCAAACATAGGGATTATATTAGATCCCAGGTGCTGCTGTCAGTTGGAGGAGTCTCCCCACACTCAGCATACCAGAACACCACATCGTGTGTGTGCTGAAGGTGGGGAAACAGTGTCTTTGCAACTTTCAGGGGGCACAGGTATTCCCAAATATTTGGTTGTAGGTTAAACCACTTCAAATCCCGTGGAGAGGCACTCAATAATACTTGGTTTTTGAGCCCAACCCTCACATTCCCCCACACTCCCGCCTAGGCTAGCCAACAGTGAAGACAAGTTAATGGATTGTATTAGAACCCAGGCCCTGCTGTCAGTTGTAGGTGTCTCCCCACACTCTGGAAACCTCAACCCGTCTTCGTGTGTGTGCTGGAGTTGTGGAAACAGAGTCGACGCATTTTTTGGGGGGCACAGTTGTTCCAAGTTTGGGGATGTATTTTAAACACCTCCACTGCCCATAGAGAGGCACTCGCTATTACTAGTCTTTAGTGCCCAACACCCAACTTCGCTCACAGCCTGGCCAATGGAAACACTCAGGGAAAGCAAGCCAAATGATATTATAAGTTCCCAGTTGCTGCTGTCATTTGGAGGTGCCTACCCACACTCAGTATACCAGAACTATTCTTCGTGGGTGTGCTGGAGGTGAGGACAGAGAGACCACGCATTTTTATGGGGGGCAGGTGTTTAAAGGTTAGGGATGTAGTTTTAAAAACCTCCAATCCCATAGAGAGGCACTCGCTAAAACCTAGCTATAGAGACCAAACCCCACATTAGATCAAAGCCTGGCCTATGTAAACACTCAGGGAACACAAGCTAAGGGATTCTAATAGAACCCAGGTGCTGCTGTCATTTGGAGTAGCCTCCCCATGCTCAGGATTCCAGAAAACTTCTTCGTGTGTGTGCTGTTGGTGGAGAAACAGTGTCCACGCATATTCCAGGGGGCAAAGAAAGGTATTCCCTTGTTGGGGGTTGTTGGTTAAACACCTCAACTTCCCATGGAGAGGCACTCACTAATACTTGGATTTAGAGCCCAAATCCCACTTTGAACCGCACTCCAGCTTATGCAATCCATCAGGGAAGAGAAGCTTAAGGATTCTACTAGAACACTGGCACTGCTCTCAGTTGGAGGAACTTTCCCACTCTCAGAATTCCGGAAGCCAACCTTGTGTGGCGGGGAGATGTGGAGCCACAATCCAAGTAGATGAATGGGGTCACACTTGTTTCCCATTAGAGAGAAGTCCTCTAAGTAATTCCATATTCCATCGGGGTCAGTTGCTGCTACTTGGCCTCCAAGCCAAACTCCCAGATTTCCCTCTCAGCCCGGCATAGGGACACACTCAAGGAATACAAGCTAAGGGATTCTATTAGAACCCAGGCGCTGCTGTCATTTGGAGGAGCCTCCCCACAATCAGGATACCTGAGCACGTCTCCGTGTGTGTGCTGGAGGTGGGGAATCAGTGTCCACGCATCTTTATGGGGGCACAGGTGTTCCAAGGTTGGGGAAGATCTTTCAAATCCTCCACTGCCCACAGAGATGCACTAGCTTATTCTTGGCTTTAGAGCCCATTCCCCACCATCGCTCACTGCTAGGTCTAGGAAAAAACTTAGGGAAGCCAAGCTGAGTTATTCTATTAGAACGCAGGCGCTGCTGTCAGTTGGAGGAACTTCCATACACTCAGGATTCCGGATCCCAGCCTTGTGTGTGGGGAGGTGTGGATACCCAGTCCACACAGATGAATGGGGGCACAGGTGTTCCACATTAGCGTGAAATCCTCTAAGTACTTCCTCAGTAAATCGGGGGGCACTCGTTGCTACTTGGACTTCAAATCCAACCCCCACTTTCCCCCACTCCCAGCCTAGGCATGCCATCAGGTAAGACAAGCTAAGGGATTCTATTAGATCCCAGGCGCTGCTGTCAGTTGGAGGAGACTCCCCACACTCACGATACCTGAACAAATCTTTGTGTGTGTGCTGTTGTTGGAGATACATAGTCCACGCAACTTTATGGGGGCTAAGTGTTCCCAGGGAGGGAATGTACTTAAAACACCTCCACTGCCCATAGAGAGGCACTCGCTATTACTTGGCTTTAGAGCCCAACCCCCACTTTCGCTCCCATCACGTCTTTGGAAAACACTCAGGGAAGATAACCTAAGGGATCCTATTAGATCCCAGATGCTGCTGTCAGTGGGAGGTGCCTCCCCACACTCAGGATACCAGAACAATTCTTCATGTGTGTGCTGGAGGTGGGGAAACAGAGTCCACGCATTTTTCAAGGAGCACAGGTATTCCCAGGTTGTGGGATTTTGGTGAATAATTTCCTCTTCCCATGGAGAAGCACTCGCTAATACCTGGATTTACAGCCCAACCCCCAATTTCCCCCGCACTCCGCCCTTGGCAAGCCATCATTGAAGGCAAGTAAATGTATTGTATTAGAACCCAGGCGCTGCTGTTAGTTGGAGGAACCTCCCCACACTCAAACATCTGAGCCAGATATCGTGTGTGTGCTGGAGGAGGGAAACTGAGTCCACACATCTTTATGGGGGCACAGGTGTTCCCAGCTTGGGGATATACTTTAACCACCTCCACTGCCAAAAGATAGGAACTCGCTAATACTTGGTTTTAGAGCACAACCCATAACTTCGCTGAAAACCTGGCCAAGGAAAATACTCAGGGAACTCAATCTAATGGATCCAATTAGATCCCAGCTGCTATTTTCAGTTGCAGAAGCCTCCCCACACTCAGGATACCAGAAAACTTCGTGTGTGTGCTGGAGGTGGGGAAACAAATAACACGCATTTTTCAGGGGTCACAGTAATTCCAAAGTTGTGGGTTGTAGTTTAAACATCTCCACTACCCATGGAGAGGCACACGCTGACACTTAATTTTAGAGCCCAAATCCCACTTTCAACCACACACTGCCCTAGGCAAACCATCAGGGAAGACAAGCAAAAGGATTCTATTAAAACCAAGACGCAGATGTCAGTTGAAGGAACTACCCCACCGTCAGGATACTGGAACACAACCTTGTGTGGTGGGGGGGTTTGAAGCCCAACTCCACGAAGATGAATGGGTGCTCAGGTGATTCCCTTTATGGAGAATTCATCTAAATACTTCCTCAGTCCATCGGGGGGCACTCGCTACTATTTGGCCTCAAAGCCCAACCCCCAGGTTTCTCTCAGAGTCAGTCCTAGGGAAACACTCAGGGATTACAAGCTAAGGGATTCTATTAGAACCCAGCCGCTTCTGTCACCTGAAAGTGCCAGCCCACACTCAGGATACCAGAACACTTCTGCATGTGTGTTCAGGGGGTGGGGATACAGAGTCCACGCATTTTTCAAGGAGCACAGGTATTCCCATGTTGTGGGTTTTTACTTAATTACCTCCAAATCCCATGGAGAAGCACTCGCTAATACTTGGATTTAGAGCCCAACCCACCCTTTCCCCAGCACTCCGTATCAGGCAAGCAAACAGGGTAGACAAGTTAAGCGATTGTATAAGAACCAAGGCCCTGCTCTCAGTTGGAGGAGGCTGCCCACTCTCAGGATAACTGTGCAAGTGTTCGTGTGTGTGCTGGAGGTGTGGAAACAGACTCCACGGATCTTTATGGGGGCACAGGTGTTCCCAGGTTAGGGATGTAGTTTAAACACCTCCACAAACCATAGAGAGGTCATCGCAAATATTTGGTTTCGGAGCCCAAACCACACTGTCCCCCGCACTCCCGCCTAGGCTTTCCATCAGGGAAGACAAGCAAAGGGATTCAATTAGAACCCAGGCGCTGCTGTCAGTTGGAGGAACTTCCCTGCACTCAGAATTCCAGAACTCATTCTTAGGTGTGGGAGAGATGTGCAGCCCCTCTCCACCCAGATGAATGGAGGAAAAGGTGTTCTGTTTCGGGAGAAATCCTCTAAGTACTTCCTCAATGGATCAGGGGGCACTCACTGCTACTTGGCCTCCAAGCCCAACCCCAAGCTTTCCCTCATGGCCTGGCCTAAAGGAACACTCAGGGAACAGAAGCTAAGGGATACTAATAGAACCCAGGTGCTGCTGTCAGTTTGAGGAACCTCCCCACACTCAGAATACCAGAACATTTCTTCGTGTGTGTGCTGGATGTAGGGAAAGAGTCAAAGCATCTTTCAGGGGGCACATTTATTCCATGGTTGTGGTTTGTAGGTTAAAAACCCACATCCCATGCATAGGCTCTCGCTAATACTTGGTTTAGAGCCCAACCCCCACTTTCCCCCACTCTCCAGCCTAGGCATGCCATCAGAGAAGGCAAGCTAAGGGATTCTATTAGAACCCAGGCGCTGCTGTCATTTGGAGGAGCCTCCCCACAATCAGGATACCTGAGCACGTCTCCGTGTGTGTGCTGGTCGTGGGGAAAATGATTCCACGCATCTTTATGGGGCACAGGTGTACCAAGGTTGGGGATGTAGTTAAACACTTTCACTGCTCATTGAGAGGCACTCGCTATTACTTTGGTTTAGTGTCCAACCACACCTTCGTCACAGCCCGGCCTATGGAAACTCTCAGGGAATTCAAGCCAAGTGATTATATTAGATCTCAGGTGCTGCTGTCAGTTGGAGGAGCCTCCCCACACTCAGGATACCAGAAAAGTTCTTCATGTGTGTCCTGGAGGTGGGGAAACAAAGTCCACGTTTATTTATTGGATCTCAGGTGTTCCCAGGTTGGTCATGTAGGTAAACACTTCCACTGCTCATAGAGAGGCACTCGCTATTATTTTGGTTTAGTGCCCAACCCCACCTTAACTCATATCGCGGCCAAAGGAAACAATCAGGGGTGTCAATCCAAGAGATTCTATTAGATCCCAGGTGCTGCCGTCAGTTTGAGGAGCCTCCCCACACTTAGGATAGCCGAAGAGTTCTTCGTGTGTTAGCTGGAGTTGGGGAAACAGATCTACACATCTTGCAAGGGGCACAGGTATTCACAGGTTGTGGATTGCAGTTTAAAGACCTCCACATCCCGTGGAGAGGCACTCGATTGTACTTGTTTGTCGAGGCTGAACCCCACATTCCCCCACACTCTGGCATAGACAAGTCATCAGGGAAGGCAAACTTAGGGATTGTATTAGAACCCAGTCGCTGTTGTCAGTTGGAGAATCTTCCCCACACTCAGGATCCGGAATCCAGCCTTTAGTTTGGGGGATGTGTGGAGACCCACCCCACGCAGAAGAATGGGGGCACAGGTGTTCCACGTTAGGGAGAATTCCTCAAAATATTTCCTCAGTCCATTGGAGGCACTCGATGCTACTTGGCCTCCAATCCCAACCCCCAGCTTTCCCTCGCAGTCCGGCGTAGGGAAACACACAGGAAATACAAGCTAAGGGGTTTTATTGGAACCCAGGCACTGCTGTCATTTGGAAGATCTTTCCCACTCTCAGGATACCTGAACACATTTTCGTGTGTGTGCTGGAGGTGGTGAAAGAGTGTCCACGCATCTTCATGAGGGCACAGGTGTTCCCAGGTTTGGATGTAGTTTAAAAACCTCCACTGAACATAGAGAGGCACACGCCAATACATGGCTTTAGAGCCCAACACCCACCTAGGCTCAGAGCCCGGCCTAGTAAAACACTGAAGCATGTCAAACATAGGGATTATATTAGATCCCAGGTGCTGCTGTCAGTTGGAGGAGTCTCCCCACACTCAGCATACCAGAACACCACATCGTGTGTGTGCTGAAGGTGGGGAAACAGTGTCTTTGCAACTTTCAGGGGGCACAGGTATTCCCAAATATTTGGTTGTAGGTTAAACCACTTCAAATCCCGTGGAGAGGCACTCAATAATACTTGGTTTTTGAGCCCAACCCTCACATTCCCCCACACTCCCGCCTAGGCTAGCCAACAGTGAAGACAATTTAATGGATTGTATTAGAACCCAGGCCCTGCTGTCAGTTGTAGGTGTCTCCCCACACTCTGGAAACCTCAACCCGTCTTCGTGTGTGTGCTGGAGTTGTGGAAACAGAGTCGACGCATTTTTTGGGGGGCACAGTTGTTCCAAGTTTGGGGATGTATTTTAAACACCTCCACTGCCCATAGAGAGGCACTCGCTATTACTAGTCTTTAGTGCCCAACACCCAACTTCGCTCACAGCCTGGCCAATGGAAACACTCAGGGAAAGCAAGCCAAATGATATTATAAGTTCCCAGTTGCTGCTGTCATTTGGAGGTGCCTACCCACACTCAGTATACCAGAACTATTCTTCGTGGGTGTGCTGGAGGTGAGGACAGAGAGACCACGCATTTTTATGGGGGGCAGGTGTTTAAAGGTTAGGGATGTAGTTTTAAAAACCTCCAATCCCATAGAGAGGCACTCGCTAAAACCTAGCTATAGAGACCAAACCCCACATTAGATCAAAGCCTGGCCTATGTAAACACTCAGGGAACACAAGCTAAGGGATTCTAATAGAACCCAGGTGCTGCTGTCATTTGGAGTAGCCTCCCCATGCTCAGGATTCCAGAAAACTTCTTCGTGTGTGTGCTGTTGGTGGAGAAACAGTGTCCACGCATATTCCAGGGGGCAAAGAAAGGTATTCCCTTGTTGGGGGTTGTTGGTTAAACACCTCAACTTCCCATGGAGAGGCACTCACTAATACTTGGATTTAGAGCCCAAATCCCACTTTGAACCGCACTCCAGCTTATGCAATCCATCAGGGAAGAGAAGCTTAAGGATTCTACTAGAACACTGGCACTGCTCTCAGTTGGAGGAACTTTCCCACTCTCAGAATTCCGGAAGCCAACCTTGTGTGGCGGGGAGATGTGGAGCCACAATCCAAGTAGATGAATGGGGTCACACTTGTTTCCCATTAGAGAGAAGTCCTCTAAGTAATTCCATATTCCATCGGGGTCAGTTGCTGCTACTTGGCCTCCAAGCCAAACTCCCAGATTTCCCTCTCAGCCCGGCATAGGGACACACTCAAGGAATACAAGCTAAGGGATTCTATTAGAACCCAGGCGCTGCTGTCATTTGGAGGAGCCTCCCCACAATCAGGATACCTGAGCACGTCTCCGTGTGTGTGCTGGAGGTGGGGAATCAGTGTCCACGCATCTTTATGGGGGCACAGGTGTTCCAAGGTTGGGGAAGATCTTTCAAATCCTCCACTGCCCACAGAGATGCACTAGCTTATTCTTGGCTTTAGAGCCCATTCCCCACCAACGCTCACTGCTAGGTCTAGGAAAAAACTTAGGGAAGCCAAGCTGAGTTATTCTATTAGAACGCAGGCGCTGCTGTCAGTTGGAGGAACTTCCATACACTCAGGATTCCGGATCCCAGCCTTGTGTGTGGGGAGGTGTGGATACCCAGTCCACACAGATGAATGGGGGCACAGGTGTTCCACATTAGCGTGAAATCCTCTAAGTACTTCCTCAGTAAATCGGGGGGCACTCGTTGCTACTTGGACTTCAAATCCAACCCCCACTTTCCCCCACTCCCAGCCTAGGCATGCCATCAGGTAAGACAAGCTAAGGGATTCTATTAGATCCCAGGCGCTGCTGTCAGTTGGAGGAGACTCCCCACACTCACGATACCTGAACAAATCTTTGTGTGTGTGCTGTTGTTGGAGATACATAGTCCACGCAACTTTATGGGGGCTAAGTGTTCCCAGGGACGGAATGTACTTAAAACACCTCCACTGCCCATAGAGAGGCACTCGCTATTACTTGGCTTTAGAGCCCAACCCCCACTTTCGCTCCCATCACGTCTTTGGAAAACACTCAGGGAAGATAACCTAAGGGATCCTATTAGATCCCAGATGCTGCTGTCAGTGGGAGGTGCCTCCCCACACTCAGGATACCAGAACAATTCTTCATGTGTGTGCTGGAGGTGGGGAAACAGAGTCCACGCATTTTTCAAGGAGCACAGGTATTCCCAG
Organism: Vicugna pacos; assembly: GCF_048564905.1. Lineage (NCBI taxonomy): Eukaryota > Metazoa > Chordata > Mammalia > Artiodactyla > Camelidae > Vicugna > Vicugna pacos. The sequence continues at coordinate 52,600,744 of NW_027328740.1, forward strand.
GTTGTGGGATTTTGGTGAATAATTTCCTCTTCCCATGGAGAAGCACTCGCTAATACCTGGATTTACAGCCCAACCCCCAATTTCCCCCGCACTCCGCCCTTGGCAAGCCATCATTGAAGGCAAGTAAATGTATTGTATTAGAACCCAGGCGCTGCTGTTAGTTGGAGGAACCTCCCCACACTCAAACATCTGAGCCAGATATCGTGTGTGTGCTGGAGGAGGGAAACTGAGTCCACACATCTTTATGGGGGCACAGGTGTTCCCAGCTTGGGGATATACTTTAACCACCTCCACTGCCAAAAGATAGGAACTCGCTAATACTTGGTTTTAGAGCACAACCCATAACTTCGCTGAAAACCTGGCCAAGGAAAATACTCAGGGAACTCAATCTAATGGATCCAATTAGATCCCAGCTGCTATTTTCAGTTGCAGAAGCCTCCCCACACTCAGGATACCAGAAAACTTCGTGTGTGTGCTGGAGGTGGGGAAACAAATAACACGCATTTTTCAGGGGTCACAGTAATTCCAAAGTTGTGGGTTGTAGTTTAAACATCTCCACTACCCATGGAGAGGCACACGCTGACACTTAATTTTAGAGCCCAAATCCCACTTTCAACCACACACTGCCCTAGGCAAACCATCAGGGAAGACAAGCAAAAGGATTCTATTAAAACCAAGACGCAGATGTCAGTTGAAGGAACTACCCCACCGTCAGGATACTGGAAAACAACCTTGTGTGGTGGGGGGGTTTGAAGCCCCACTCCACGAAGATGAATGGGTGCTCAGGTGATTCCCTTTATGGAGAATTCATCTAAATACTTCCTCAGTCCATCGGGGACACTCGCTACTATTTGGCCTCAAAGCCCAACCCCCAGGTTTCTCTCAGAGTCAGTCCTAGGGAAACACTCAGGGATTACAAGCTAAGGGATTCTATTAGAACCCAGCCGCTTCTGTCACCTGAAAGTGCCAGCCCACACTCAGGATACCAGAACACTTCTGCATGTGTGTTCAGGGGGTGGGGATACAGAGTCCACGCATTTTTCAAGGAGCACAGGTATTCCCATGTTGTGGGTTTTTGCTTAATTACCTCCAAATCCCATGGAGAAGCACTCGCTAATACTTGGATTTAGAGCCCAATCCACCCTTTCCCCAGCACTCCGTATCAGGCAAGCAAACAGGGTAGACAAGTTAAGCGATTTTATAAGAACCAAGGCCCTGCTCTCAGTTGGAGGAGGCTGCCCACTCTCAGGATAACTGTGCAAGTGTTCGTGTGTGTGCTGGAGGTGTGGAAACAGACTCCACGGATCTTTATGGGGGCACAGGTGTTCCCAGGTTAGGGATGTAGTTTAAACACCTCCACAAACCATAGAGAGGTCATCGCAAATACTTGGTTTCGGAGCCCAAACCACACTGTCCCCCGCACTCCCGCCTAGGCTTTCCATCAGGGAAGACAAGCAAAGGGATTCAATTAGAACCCAGGCGCTGCTGTCAGTTGGAGGAACTTCCCTGCACTCAGAATTCCAGAACTCATTCTTAGGTGTGGGAGAGATGTGCAGCCCCTCTCCACCCAGATGAATGGAGGAAAAGGTGTTCCGTTTCGGGAGAAGTCCTCTAAGTACTTCCTCAATGGATCAGGGGGCACTCACTGCTACTTGGCCTCCAAGCCCAACCCCCAGCTTTCCCTCATGGCCTGGCCTAAAGGAACACTCAGGGAACAGAAGCTAAGGGATACTAATAGAACCCAGGTGCTGCTGTCAGTTTGAGGAACCTCCCCACACTCAGAATACCAGTTCATTTCTTCGTGTGTGTGCTGGATGTAGGGAAAGAGTCAAAGCATCTTTCAGGGGTCACATTTATTCCATGGTTGTGGATTGTAGGTTAAAAACCCACATCCCATGCATAGGCTCTCGCTAATACTTGGTTTAGAGCCCAACCCCCACTTTCCCCCACTCTCCAGCCTAGGCATGCCATCAGAGAAGGCAAGCTAAGGGATTCTATTAGAACCCAGGCGCTGCTGTCATTTGGAGGAGCCTCCCCACAATCAGGATACCTGAGCACGTCTCCGTGTGTGTCCTGGTGGTGGGGAAAATGATTCCACGCATCTTTATGGGGCACAGGTGTACCAAGGTTGGGGATGTAGTTAAACACTTTCACTGCTCATTGAGAGGCACTCGCTATTACTTTGGTTTAGTGTCCAACCACACCTTCGTCACAGACCGGCCTATGGAAACTCTCAGGGAATTCAAGCCAAGTGATTATATTAGATCTCAGGTGCTGCTGTCAGTTGGAGGAGCCTCCCCACACTCAGGATACCAGAAAAGTTCTTCATGTGTGTCCTGGAGGTGGGGAAACAAAGTCCACGTTTATTTATTGGATCTCAGGTGTTCCCAGGTTGGGCATGTAGGTAAACACTTCCACTGCTCATAGAGAGGCACTCGCTATTATTTTGGTTTAGTGCCCAACCCCACCTTAACTCATATCGCGGCCAAAGGAAACAATCAGGGGTGTCAATCCAAGAGATTCTATTAGATCCCAGGTGCTGCCGTCAGTTTGAGGAGCCTCCCCACACTTAGGATAGCCGAAGAGTTCTTCGTGTGTTAGCTGGAGTTGGGGAAACAGATCTACACATCTTGCAAGGGGCACAGGTATTCACAGGTTGTGGATTGCAGTTTAAAGACCTCCACATCCCGTGGAGAGGCACTCGATTGTACTTGTTTGTCGAGGCTGAACCCCACATTCCCCCACACTCTGGCATAGACAAGTCATCAGGGAAGGCAAACTTAGGGATTGTATTAGAACCCAGTCGCTGTTGTCAGTTGGAGAATCTTCCCCACACTCAGGATCCGGAATCCAGCCTTTAGTTTGGGGGATGTGTGGAGACCCACCCCACGCAGAAGAATGGGGGCACAGGTGTTCCACGTTAGGGAGAATTCCTCAAAATATTTCCTCAGTCCATTGGAGGCACTCGATGCTACTTGGCCTCCAATCCCAACCCCCAGCTTTCCCTCGCAGTCCGGCGTAGGGAAACACACAGGAAATACAAGCTAAGGGGTTTTATTGGAACCCAGGCACTGCTGTCATTTGGAAGATCTTTCCCACTCTCAGGATACCTGAACACATTTTCGTGTGTGTGCTGGAGGTGGTGAAAGAGTGTCCACGCATCTTCATGAGGGCACAGGTGTTCCCAGGTTTGGATGTAGTTTAAAAACCTCCACTGAACATAGAGAGGCACACGCCAATACATGGCTTTAGAGCCCAACACCCACCTAGGCTCAGAGCCCGGCCTAGTAAAACACTGAAGCATGTCAAACATAGGGATTATATTAGATCCCAGGTGCTGCTGTCAGTTGGAGGAGTCTCCCCACACTCAGCATACCAGAACACCACATCGTGTGTGTGCTGAAGGTGGGGAAACAGTGTCTTTGCAACTTTCAGGGGGCACAGGTATTCCCAAATATTTGGTTGTAGGTTAAACCACTTCAAATCCCGTGGAGAGGCACTCAATAATACTTGGTTTTTGAGCCCAACCCTCACATTCCCCCACACTCCCGCCTAGGCTAGCCAACAGTGAAGACAAGTTAATGGATTGTATTAGAACCCAGGCCCTGCTGTCAGTTGTAGGTGTCTCCCCACACTCTGGAAACCTCAACCCGTCTTCGTGTGTGTGCTGGAGTTGTGGAAACAGAGTCGACGCATTTTTTGGGGGGCACAGTTGTTCCAAGTTTGGGGATGTATTTTAAACACCTCCACTGCCCATAGAGAGGCACTCGCTATTACTAGTCTTTAGTGCCCAACACCCAACTTCGCTCACAGCCTGGCCAATGGAAACACTCAGGGAAAGCAAGCCAAATGATATTATAAGTTCCCAGTTGCTGCTGTCATTTGGAGGTGCCTACCCACACTCAGTATACCAGAACTATTCTTCGTGGGTGTGCTGGAGGTGAGGACAGAGAGACCACGCATTTTTATGGGGGGCAGGTGTTTAAAGGTTAGGGATGTAGTTTTAAAAACCTCCAATCCCATAGAGAGGCACTCGCTAAAACCTAGCTATAGAGACCAAACCCCACATTAGATCAAAGCCTGGCCTATGTAAACACTCAGGGAACACAAGCTAAGGGATTCTAATAGAACCCAGGTGCTGCTGTCATTTGGAGTAGCCTCCCCATGCTCAGGATTCCAGAAAACTTCTTCGTGTGTGTGCTGTTGGTGGAGAAACAGTGTCCACGCATATTCCAGGGGGCAAAGAAAGGTATTCCCTTGTTGGGGGTTGTTGGTTAAACACCTCAACTTCCCATGGAGAGGCACTCACTAATACTTGGATTTAGAGCCCAAATCCCACTTTGAACCGCACTCCAGCTTATGCAATCCATCAGGGAAGAGAAGCTTAAGGATTCTACTAGAACACTGGCACTGCTCTCAGTTGGAGGAACTTTCCCACTCTCAGAATTCCGGAAGCCAACCTTGTGTGGCGGGGAGATGTGGAGCCACAATCCAAGTAGATGAATGGGGTCACACTTGTTTCCCATTAGAGAGAAGTCCTCTAAGTAATTCCATATTCCATCGGGGTCAGTTGCTGCTACTTGGCCTCCAAGCCAAACTCCCAGATTTCCCTCTCAGCCCGGCATAGGGACACACTCAAGGAATACAAGCTAAGGGATTCTATTAGAACCCAGGCGCTGCTGTCATTTGGAGGAGCCTCCCCACAATCAGGATACCTGAGCACGTCTCCGTGTGTGTGCTGGAGGTGGGGAATCAGTGTCCACGCATCTTTATGGGGGCACAGGTGTTCCAAGGTTGGGGAAGATCTTTCAAATCCTCCACTGCCCACAGAGATGCACTAGCTTATTCTTGGCTTTAGAGCCCATTCCCCACCATCGCTCACTGCTAGGTCTAGGAAAAAACTTAGGGAAGCCAAGCTGAGTTATTCTATTAGAACGCAGGCGCTGCTGTCAGTTGGAGGAACTTCCACACACTCAGGATTCCGGATCCCAGCCTTGTGTGTGGGGAGGTGTGGATACCCAGTCCACACAGATGAATGGGGGCACAGGTGTTCCACATTAGCGTGAAATCCTCTAAGTACTTCCTCAGTAAATCGGGGGGCACTCGTTGCTACTTGGACTTCAAATCCAACCCCCACTTTCCCCCACTCCCAGCCTAGGCATGCCATCAGGTAAGACAAGCTAAGGGATTCTATTAGATCCCAGGCGCTGCTGTCAGTTGGAGGAGACTCCCCACACTCACGATACCTGAACAAATCTTTGTGTGTGTGCTGTTGTTGGAGATACATAGTCCACGCAACTTTATGGGGGCTAAGTGTTCCCAGGGAGGGAATGTACTTAAAACACCTCCACTGCCCATAGAGAGGCACTCGCTATTACTTGGCTTTAGAGCCCAACCCCCACTTTCGCTCCCATCACGTCTTTGGAAAACACTCAGGGAAGATAACCTAAGGGATCCTATTAGATCCCAGATGCTGCTGTCAGTGGGAGGTGCCTCCCCACACTCAGGATACCAGAACAATTCTTCATGTGTGTGCTGGAGGTGGGGAAACAGAGTCCACGCATTTTTCAAGGAGCACAGGTATTCCCAGGTTGTGGGATTTTGGTGAATAATTTCCTCTTCCCATGGAGAAGCACTCGCTAATACCTGGATTTACAGCCCAACCCCCAATTTCCCCCGCACTCCGCCCTTGGCAAGCCATCATTGAAGGCAAGTAAATGTATTGTATTAGAACCCAGGCGCTGCTGTTAGTTGGAGGAACCTCCCCACACTCAAACATCTGAGCCAGATATCGTGTGTGTGCTGGAGGAGGGAAACTGAGTCCACACATCTTTATGGGGGCACAGGTGTTCCCAGCTTGGGGATATACTTTAACCACCTCCACTGCCAAAAGATAGGAACTCGCTAATACTTGGTTTTAGAGCACAACCCATAACTTCGCTGAAAACCTGGCCAAGGAAAATACTCAGGGAACTCAATCTAATGGATCCAATTAGATCCCAGCTGCTATATTCAGTTGCAGAAGCCTCCCCACACTCAGGATACCAGAAAACTTCGTGTGTGTGCTGGAGGTGGGGAAACAAATAACACGCATTTTTCAGGGGTCACAGTAATTCCAAAGTTGTGGGTTGTAGTTTAAACATCTCCACTACCCATGGAGAGGCACACGCTGACACTTAATTTTAGAGCCCAAATCCCACTTTCAACCACACACTGCCCTAGGCAAACCATCAGGGAAGACAAGCAAAAGGATTCTATTAAAACCAAGACGCAGATGTCAGTTGAAGGAACTACCCCACCGTCAGGATACTGGAACCCATCCTTGTGTGGTGGGGAGGTATGAAGCCCCACTCCACGAAGATGAATGGGTGCTCAGGTGATTCCCTTTATGGAGAATTCATCTAAATACTTCCTCAGTCCATCGGGGGGCACTCGCTACTATTTGGCCTCAAAGCCCAACCCCCAGGTTTCTCTCAGAGTCAGTCCTAGGGAAACACTCAGGGATTACAAGCTAAGGGATTCTATTAGAACCCAGCCGCTTCTGTCACCTGAAAGTGCCAGCCCACACTCAGGATACCAGAACACTTCTGCATGTGTGTTCAGGGGGTGGGGATACAGAGTCCACGCATTTTTCAAGGAGCACAGGTATTCCCATGTTGTGGGTTTTTGCTTAATTACCTCCAAATCCCATGGAGAAGCACTCGCTAATACTTGGATTTAGAGCCCAACCCACCCTTTCCCCAGCACTCCGTATCAGGCAAGCAAACAGGGTAGACAAGTTAAGCGATTGTATAAGAACCAAGGCCCTGCTCTCAGTTGGAGGAGGCTGCCCACTCTCAGGATAACTGTGCAAGTGTTCGTGTGTGTGCTGGAGGTGTGGAAACAGACTCCACGGATCTTTATGGGGGCACAGGTGTTCCCAGGTTAGGGATGTAGTTTAAACACCTCCACAAACCATAGAGAGGTCATCGCAAATATTTGGTTTCGGAGCCCAAACCACACTGTCCCCCGCACTCCCGCCTAGGCTTTCCATCAGGGAAGACAAGCAAAGGGATTCAATTAGAACCCAGGCGCTGCTGTCAGTTGGAGGAACTTCCCTGCACTCAGAATTCCAGAACTCATTCTTAGGTGTGGGAGAGATGTGCAGCCCCTCTCCACCCAGATGAATGGAGGAAAAGGTGTTCCGTTTCGGGAGAAGTCCTCTAAGTACTTCCTCAATGGATCAGGGGGCACTCACTGCTACTTGGCCTCCAAGCCCAACCCCCAGCTTTCCCTCATGGCCTGGCCTAAAGGAACACTCAGGGAACAGAAGCTAAGGGATACTAATAGAACCCAGGTGCTGCTGTCAGTTTGAGGAACCTCCCCACACTCAGAATACAAGAACATTTCTTCGTGTGTGTGCTGGATGTAGGGAAAGAGTCAAAGCATCTTTCAGGGGGCACATTTATTCCATGGTTGTGGTTTGTAGGTTAAAAACCCACATCCCATGCATAGGCTCTCGCTAATACTTGGTTTAGAGCCCAACCCCCACTTTCCCCCACTCTCCAGCCTAGGCATGCCATCAGAGAAGGCAAGCTAAGGGATTCTATTAGAACCCAGGCGCTGCTGTCATTTGGAGGAGCCTCCCCACAATCAGGATACCTGAGCACGTCTCCGTGTGTGTGCTGGTCGTGGGGAAAATGATTCCACGCATCTTTATGGGGCACAGGTGTACCAAGGTTGGGGATGTAGTTAAACACTTTCACTGCTCATAGAGAGGCACTCGCTATTACTTTGGTTTAGTGTCCAAACACACCTTCGTCACAGCCCGGCCTATGGAAACTCTCAGGGAATTCAAGCCAAGTGATTATATTAGATCTCAGGTGCTGCTGTCAGTTGGAGGAGCCTCCCCACACTCAGGATACCAGAAAAGTTCTTCATGTGTGTCCTGGAGGTGGGGAAACAAAGTCCACGTTTATTTATTGGATCTCAGGTGTTCCCAGGTTGGGCATGTAGGTAAACACTTCCACTGCTCATAGAGAGGCACTCGCTATTATTTTGGTTTAGTGCCCAACCCCACCTTAACTCATATCGCGGCCAAAGGAAACAATCAGGGGTGTCAATCCAAGAGATTCTATTAGATCCCAGGTGCTGCCGTCAGTTTGAGGAGCCTCCCCACACTTAGGATAGCCGAAGAGTTCTTCGTGTGTTAGCTGGAGTTGGGGAAACAGATCTACACATCTTGCAAGGGGCACAGGTATTCACAGGTTGTGGATTGCAGTTTAAAGACCTCCACATCCCGTGGAGAGGCACTCGATTGTACTTGTTTGTCGAGGTTGAACCCCACATTCCCCCACACTCTGGCATAGACAAGTCATCAGGGAAGGCAAACTTAGGGATTGTATTAGAACCCAGTCGCTGTTGTCAGTTGGAGAATCTTCCCCACACTCAGGATCCGGAATCCAGCCTTTAGTTTGGGGGATGTGTGGAGACCCACCCCACGCAGAAGAATGGGGGCACAGGTGTTCCACGTTAGGGAGAATTCCTCAAAATATTTCCTCAGTCCATTGGAGGCACTCGATGCTACTTGGCCTCCAATCCCAACCCCCAGCTTTCCCTCGCAGTCCGGCGTAGGGAAACACACAGGAAATACAAGCTAAGGGGTTTTATTGGAACCCAGGCACTGCTGTCATTTGGAAGATCTTTCCCACTCTCAGGATACCTGAACACATTTTCGTGTGTGTGCTGGAGGTGGTGAAAGAGTGTCCACGCATCTTCATGAGGGCACAGGTGTTCCCAGGTTTGGATGTAGTTTAAAAACCTCCACTGAACATAGAGAGGCACACGCCAATACATGGCTTTAGAGCCCAACACCCACCTAGGCTCAGAGCCCGGCCTAGTAAAACACTGAAGCATGTCAAACATAGGGATTATATTAGATCCCAGGTGCTGCTGTCAGTTGGAGGAGTCTCCCCACACTCAGCATACCAGAACACCACATCGTGTGTGTGCTGAAGGTGGGGAAACAGTGTCTTTGCAACTTTCAGGGGGCACAGGTATTCCCAAATATTTGGTTGTAGGTTAAACCACTTCAAATCCCGTGGAGAGGCACTCAATAATACTTGGTTTTTGAGCCCAACCCTCACATTCCCCCACACTCCCGCCTAGGCTAGCCAACAGTGAAGACAAGTTAATGGATTGTATTAGAACCCAGGCCCTGCTGTCAGTTGTAGGTGTCTCCCCACACTCTGGAAACCTCAACCCGTCTTCGTGTGTGTGCTGGAGTTGTGGAAACAGAGTCGACGCATTTTTTGGGGGGCACAGTTGTTCCAAGTTTGGGGATGTATTTTAAACACCTCCACTGCCCATAGAGAGGCACTCGCTATTACTAGTCTTTAGTGCCCAACACCCAACTTCGCTCACAGCCTGGCCAATGGAAACACTCAGGGAAAGCAAGCCAAATGATATTATAAGTTCCCAGTTGCTGCTGTCATTTGGAGGTGCCTACCCACACTCAGTATACCAGAACTATTCTTCGTGGGTGTGCTGGAGGTGAGGACAGAGAGACCACGCATTTTTATGGGGGGCAGGTGTTTAAAGGTTAGGGATGTAGTTTTAAAAACCTCCAATCCCATAGAGAGGCACTCGCTAAAACCTAGCTATAGAGACCAAACCCCACATTAGATCAAAGCCTGGCCTATGTAAACACTCAGGGAACACAAGCTAAGGGATTCTAATAGAACCCAGGTGCTGCTGTCATTTGGAGTAGCCTCCCCATGCTCAGGATTCCAGAAAACTTCTTCGTGTGTGTGCTGTTGGTGGAGAAACAGTGTCCACGCATATTCCAGGGGGCAAAGAAAGGTATTCCCTTGTTGGGGGTTGTTGGTTAAACACCTCAACTTCCCATGGAGAGGCACTCACTAATACTTGGATTTAGAGCCCAAATCCCACTTTGAACCGCACTCCAGCTTATGCAATCCATCAGGGAAGAGAAGCTTAAGGATTCTACTAGAACACTGGCACTGCTCTCAGTTGGAGGAACTTTCCCACTCTCAGAATTCCGGAAGCCAACCTTGTGTGGCGGGGAGATGTGGAGCCACAATCCAAGTAGATGAATGGGGTCACACTTGTTTCCCATTAGAGAGAAGTCCTCTAAGTAATTCCATATTCCATCGGGGTCAGTTGCTGCTACTTGGCCTCCAAGCCAAACTCCCAGAATTCCCTCTCAGCCCGGCATAGGGACACACTCAAGGAATACAAGCTAAGGGATTCTATTAGAACCCAGGCGCTGCTGTCATTTGGAGGAGCCTCCCCACAATCAGGATACCTGAGCACGTCTCCGTGTGTGTGCTGGAGGTGGGGAATCAGTGTCCACGCATCTTTATGGGGGCACAGGTGTTCCAAGGTTGGGGAAGATCTTTCAAATCCTCCACTGCCCACAGAGATGCACTAGCTTATTCTTGGCTTTAGAGCCCATTCCCCACCATCGCTCACTGCTAGGTCTAGGAAAAAACTTAGGGAAGCCAAGCTGAGTTATTCTATTAGAACGCAGGCGCTGCTGTCAGTTGGAGGAACTTCCACACACTCAGGATTCCGGATCCCAGCCTTGTGTGTGGGGAGGTGTGGATACCCAGTCCACACAGATGAATGGGGGCACAGGTGTTCCACATTAGCGTGAAATCCTCTAAGTACTTCCTCAGTAAATCGGGGGGCACTCGTTGCTACTTGGACTTCAAATCCAACCCCCACTTTCCCCCACTCCCAGCCTAGGCATGCCATCAGGTAAGACAAGCTAAGGGATTCTATTAGATCCCAGGCGCTGCTGTCAGTTGGAGGAGACTCCCCACACTCACGATACCTGAACAAATCTTTGTGTGTGTGCTGTTGTTGGAGATACATAGTCCACGCAACTTTATGGGGGCTAAGTGTTCCCAGGGAGGGAATGTACTTAAAACACCTCCACTGCCCATAGAGAGGCACTCGCTATTACTTGGCTTTAGAGCCCAACCCCCACTTTCGCTCCCATCACGTCTTTGGAAAACACTCAGGGAAGATAACCTAAGGGATCCTATTAGATCCCAGATGCTGCTGTCAGTGGGAGGTGCCTCCCCACACTCAGGATACCAGAACAATTCTTCATGTGTGTGCTGGAGGTGGGGAAACAGAGTCCACGCATTTTTCAAGGAGCACAGGTATTCCCAGGTTGTGGGATTTTGGTGAATAATTTCCTCTTCCCATGGAGAAGCACTCGCTAATACCTGGATTTACAGCCCAACCCCCAATTTCCCCCGCACTCCGCCCTTGGCAAGCCATCATTGAAGGCAAGTAAATGTATTGTATTAGAACCCAGGCGCTGCTGTTAGTTGGAGGAACCTCCCCACACTCAAACATCTGAGCCAGATATCGTGTGTGTGCTGGAGGAGGGAAACTGAGTCCACACATCTTTATGGGGGCACAGGTGTTCCCAGCTTGGGGATATACTTTAACCACCTCCACTGCCAAAAGATAGGAACTCGCTAATACTTGGTTTTAGAGCACAACCCATAACTTCGCTGAAAACCTGGCCAAGGAAAATACTCAGGGAACTCAATCTAATGGATCCAAATAGATCCCAGCTGCTATTTTCAGTTGCAGAAGCCTCCCCACACTCAGGATACCAGAAAACTTCGTGTGTGTGCTGGAGGTGGGGAAACAAATAACACGCATTTTTCAGGGGTCACAGTAATTCCAAAGTTGTGGGTTGTAGTTTAAACATCTCCACTACCCATGGAGAGGCACACGCTGACACTTAATTTTAGAGCCCAAATCCCACTTTCAACCACACACTGCCCTAGGCAAACCATCAGGGAAGACAAGCAAAAGGATTCTATTAAAACCAAGACGCAGATGTCAGTTGAAGGAACTACCCCACCGTCAGGATACTGGAACACAGCCTTGTGTGGTGGGGGGGTTTGAAGCCCCACTCCACGAAGATGAATGGGTGCTCAGGTGATTCCCTTTATGGAGAATTCATCTAAATACTTCCTCAGTCCATCGGGGGGCACTCGCTACTATTTGGCCTCAAAGCCCAACCCCCAGGTTTCTCTCAGAGTCAGTCCTAGGGAAACACTCAGGGATTACAAGCTAAGGGATTCTACTAGAACCCAGCCGCTTCTGTCACCTGAAAGTGCCAGCCCACACTCAGGATACCAGAACACTTCTGCATGTGTGTTCAGGGGGTGGGGATACAGAGTCCACGCATTTTTCAAGGAGCACAGGTATTCCCATGTTGTGGGTTTTTGCTTAATTACCTCCAAATCCCATGGAGAAGCACTCGCTAATACTTGGATTTAGAGCCCAACCCACCCTTTCCCCAGCACTCCGTATCAGGCAAGCAAACAGGGTAGACAAGTTAAGCGATTGTATAAGAACCAAGGCCCTGCTCTCAGTTGGAGGAGGCTGCCCACTCTCAGGATAACTGTGCAAGTGTTCGTGTGTGTGCTGGAGGTGTGGAAACAGACTCCACGGATCTTTATGGGGGCACAGGTGTTCCCAGGTTAGGGATGTAGTTTAAACACCTCCACAAACCATAGAGAGGTCATCACAAGTATTTGGTTTCGGAGCCCAAACCACACTGTCCCCCGCACTCCCGCCTAGGCTTTCCATCAGGGAAGACAAGCAAAGGGATTCAATTAGAACCCAGGCGCTGCTGTCAGTTGGAGGAACTTCCCTGCACTCAGAATTCCAGAACTCATTCTTAGGTGTGGGAGAGATGTGCAGCCCCTCTCCACCCAGATGAATGGAGGAAAAGGTGTTCCGTTTCGGGAGAAGTCCTCTAAGTACTTCCTCAATGGATCAGGGGGCACTCACTGCTACTTGGCCTCCAAGCCCAACCCCCAGCTTTCCCTCATGGCCTGGCCTAAAGGAACACTCAGGGAACAGAAGCTAAGGGATACTAATAGAACCCAGGTGCTGCTGTCAGTTTGAGGAACCTCCCCACACTCAGAATACCAGAACATTTCTTCGTGTGTGTGCTGGATGTAGGGAAAGAGTCAAAGCATCTTTCAGGGGTCACATTTATTCCATGGTTGTGGTTTGTAGGTTAAAAACCCACATCCCATGCATAGGCTCTCGCTAATACTTGGTTTAGAGCCCAACCCCCACTTTCCCCCACTCTCCAGCCTAGGCATGCCATCAGAGAAGGCAAGCTAAGGGATTCTATTAGAACCCAGGCGCTGCTGTCATTTGGAGGAGCCTCCCCACAATCAGGATACCTGAGCACGTCTCCGTGTGTGTGCTGGTCGTGGGGAAAATGATTCCACGCATCTTTATGGGGCACAGGTGTACCAAGGTTGGGGATGTAGTTAAACACTTTCACTGCTCATTGAGAGGCACTCGCTATTACTTTGGTTTAGTGTCCAACCACACCTTCGTCACAGACCGGCCTATGGAAACTCTCAGGGAATTCAAGCCAAGTGATTATATTAGATCTCAGGTGCTGCTGTCAGTTGGAGGAGCCTCCCCACACTCAGGATACCAGAAAAGTTCTTCATGTGTGTCCTGGAGGTGGGGAAACAAAGTCCACGTTTATTTATTGGATCTCAGGTGTTCCCAGGTTGGGCATGTAGGTAAACACTTCCACTGCTCATAGAGAGGCACTCGCTATTATTTTGGTTTAGTGCCCAACCCCACCTTAACTCATATCGCGGCCAAAGGAAACAATCAGGGGTGTCAATCCAAGAGATTCTATTAGATCCCAGGTGCTGCCGTCAGTTTGAGGAGCCTCCCCACACTTAGGATAGCCGAAGAGTTCTTCGTGTGTTAGCTGGAGTTGGGGAAACAGATCTACACATCTTGCAAGGGGCACAGGTATTCACAGGTTGTGGATTGCAGTTTAAAGACCTCCACATCCCGTGGAGAGGCACTCGATTGTACTTGTTTGTCGAGGCTGAACCCCACATTCCCCCACACTCTGGCATAGACAAGTCATCAGGGAAGGCAAACTTAGGGATTGTATTAGAACCCAGTCGCTGTTGTCAGTTGGAGAATCTTCCCCACACTCAGGATCCGGAATCCAGCCTTTAGTTTGGGGGATGTGTGGAGACCCACCCCACGCAGAAGAATGGGGGCACAGGTGTTCCACGTTAGGGAGAATTCCTCAAAATATTTCCTCAGTCCATTGGAGGCACTCGATGCTACTTGGCCTCCAATCCCAACCCCCAGCTTTCCCTCGCAGTCCGGCGTAGGGAAACACACAGGAAATACAAGCTAAGGGGTTTTATTGGAACCCAGGCACTGCTGTCATTTGGAAGATCTTTCCCACTCTCAGGATACCTGAACACATTTTCGTGTGTGTGCTGGAGGTGGTGAAAGAGTGTCCACGCATCTTCATGAGGGCACAGGTGTTCCCAGGTTTGGATGTAGTTTAAAAACCTCCACTGAACATAGAGAGGCACACGCCAATACATGGCTTTAGAGCCCAACACCCACCTAGGCTCAGAGCCCGGCCTAGTAAAACACTGAAGCATGTCAAACATAGGGATTATATTAGATCCCAGGTGCTGCTGTCAGTTGGAGGAGTCTCCCCACACTCAGCATACCAGAACACCACATCGTGTGTGTGCTGAAGGTGGGGAAACAGTGTCTTTGCAACTTTCAGGGGGCACAGGTATTCCCAAATATTTGGTTGTAGGTTAAACCACTTCAAATCCCGTGGAGAGGCACTCAATAATACTTGGTTTTTGAGCCCAACCCTCACATTCCCCCACACTCCCGCCTAGGCTAGCCAACAGTGAAGACAATTTAATGGATTGTATTAGAACCCAGGCCCTGCTGTCAGTTGTAGGTGTCTCCCCACACTCTGGAAACCTCAACCCGTCTTCGTGTGTGTGCTGGAGTTGTGGAAACAGAGTCGACGCATTTTTTGGGGGGCACAGTTGTTCCAAGTTTGGGGATGTATTTTAAACACCTCCACTGCCCATAGAGAGGCACTCGCTATTACTAGTCTTTAGTGCCCAACACCCAACTTCGCTCACAGCCTGGCCAATGGAAACACTCAGGGAAAGCAAGCCAAATGATATTATAAGTTCCCAGTTGCTGCTGTCATTTGGAGGTGCCTACCCACACTCAGTATACCAGAACTATTCTTCGTGGGTGTGCTGGAGGTGAGGACAGAGAGACCACGCATTTTTATGGGGGGCAGGTGTTTAAAGGTTAGGGATGTAGTTTTAAAAACCTCCAATCCCATAGAGAGGCACTCGCTAAAACCTAGCTATAGAGACCAAACCCCACATTAGATCAAAGCCTGGCCTATGTAAACACTCAGGGAACACAAGCTAAGGGATTCTAATAGAACCCAGGTGCTGCTGTCATTTGGAGTAGCCTCCCCATGCTCAGGATTCCAGAAAACTTCTTCGTGTGTGTGCTGTTGGTGGAGAAACAGTGTCCACGCATATTCCAGGGGGCAAAGAAAGGTATTCCCTTGTTGGGGGTTGTTGGTTAAACACCTCAACTTCCCATGGAGAGGCACTCACTAATACTTGGATTTAGAGCCCAAATCCCACTTTGAACCGCACTCCAGCTTATGCAATCCATCAGGGAAGAGAAGCTTAAGGATTCTACTAGAACACTGGCACTGCTCTCAGTTGGAGGAACTTTCCCACTCTCAGAATTCCGGAAGCCAACCTTGTGTGGCGGGGAGATGTGGAGCCACAATCCAAGTAGATGAATGGGGTCACACTTGTTTCCCATTAGAGAGAAGTCCTCTAAGTAATTCCATATTCCATCGGGGTCAGTTGCTGCTACTTGGCCTCCAAGCCAAACTCCCAGATTTCCCTCTCAGCCCGGCATAGGGACACACTCAAGGAATACAAGCTAAGGGATTCTATTAGAACCCAGGCGCTGCTGTCATTTGGAGGAGCCTCCCCACAATCAGGATACCTGAGCACGTCTCCGTGTGTGTGCTGGAGGTGGGGAATCAGTGTCCACGCATCTTTATGGGGGCACAGGTGTTCCAAGGTTGGGGAAGATCTTTCAAATCCTCCACTGCCCACAGAGATGCACTAGCTTATTCTTGGCTTTAGAGCCCATTCCCCACCATCGCTCACTGCTAGGTCTAGGAAAAAACTTAGGGAAGTCAAGCTGAGTTATTCTATTAGAACGCAGGCGCTGCTGTCAGTTGGAGGAACTTCCACACACTCAGGATTCCGGATCCCAGCCTTGTGTGTGGGGAGGTGTGGATACCCAGTCCACACAGATGAATGGGGGCACAGGTGTTCCACATTAGCGTGAAATCCTCTAAGTACTTCCTCAGTAAATCGGGGGGCACTCGTTGCTACTTGGACTTCAAATCCAACCCCCACTTTCCCCCACTCCCAGCCTAGGCATGCCATCAGGTAAGACAAGCTAAGGGATTCTATTAGATCCCAGGCGCTGCTGTCAGTTGGAGGAGACTCCCCACACTCACGATACCTGAACAAATCTTTGTGTGTGTGCTGTTGTTGGAGATACATAGTCCACGCAACTTTATGGGGGCTAAGTGTTCCCAGGGACGGAATGTACTTAAAACACCTCCACTGCCCATAGAGAGGCACTCGCTATTACTTGGCTTTAGAGCCCAACCCCCACTTTCGCTCCCATCACGTCTTTGGAAAACACTCAGGGAAGATAACCTAAGGGATCCTATTAGATCCCAGATGCTGCTGTCAGTGGGAGGTGCCTCCCCACACTCAGGATACCAGAACAATTCTTCATGTGTGTGCTGGAGGTGGGGAAACAGAGTCCACGCATTTTTCAAGGAGCACAGGTATTCCCAGGTTGTGGGATTTTGGTGAATAATTTCCTCTTCCCATGGAGAAGCACTCGCTAATACCTGGATTTACAGCCCAACCCCCAATTTCCCCCGCACTCCGCCCTTGGCAAGCCATCATTGAAGGCAAGTAAATGTATTGTATTAGAACCCAGGCGCTGCTGTTAGTTGGAGGAACCTCCCCACACTCAAACATCTGAGCCAGATATCGTGTGTGTGCTGGAGGAGGGAAACTGAGTCCACACATCTTTATGGGGGCACAGGTGTTCCCAGCTTGGGGATATACTTTAACCACCTCCACTGCCAAAAGATAGGAACTCGCTAATACTTGGTTTTAGAGCACAACCCATAACTTCGCTGAAAACCTGGCCAAGGAAAATACTCAGGGAACTCAATCTAATGGATCCAATTAGATCCCAGCTGCTATATTCAGTTGCAGAAGCCTCCCCACACTCAGGATACCAGAAAACTTCGTGTGTGTGCTGGAGGTGGGGAAACAAATAACACGCATTTTTCAGGGGTCACAGTAATTCCAAAGTTGTGGGTTGTAGTTTAAACATCTCCACTACCCATGGAGAGGCACACGCTGACACTTAATTTTAGAGCCCAAATCCCACTTTCAACCACACACTGCCCTAGGCAAACCATCAGGGAAGACAAGCAAAAGGATTCTATTAAAACCAAGACGCAGATGTCAGTTGAAGGAACTACCCCACCGTCAGGATACTGGAACCCATCCTTGTGTGGTGGGGAGGTATGAAGCCCCACTCCACGAAGATGAATGGGTGCTCAGGTGATTCCCTTTATGGAGAATTCATCTAAATACTTCCTCAGTCCATCGGGGGGCACTCGCTACTATTTGGCCTCAAAGCCCAACCCCCAGGTTTCTCTCAGAGTCAGTCCTAGGGAAACACTCAGGGATTACAAGCTAAGGGATTCTATTAGAACCCAGCCGCTTCTGTCACCTGAAAGTGCCAGCCCACACTCAGGATACCAGAACACTTCTGCATGTGTGTTCAGGGGGTGGGGATACAGAGTCCACGCATTTTTCAAGGAGCACAGGTATTCCCATGTTGTGGGTTTTTGCTTAATTACCTCCAAATCCCATGGAGAAGCACTCGCTAATACTTGGATTTAGAGCCCAACCCACCCTTTCCCCAGCACTCCGTATCAGGCAAGCAAACAGGGTAGACAAGTTAAGCGATTGTATAAGAACCAAGGCCCTGCTCTCAGTTGGAGGAGGCTGCCCACTCTCAGGATAACTGTGCAAGTGTTCGTGTGTGTGCTGGAGGTGTGGAAACAGACTCCACGGATCTTTATGGGGGCACAGGTGTTCCCAGGTTAGGGATGTAGTTTAAACACCTCCACAAACCATAGAGAGGTCATCGCAAATATTTGGTTTCGGAGTCCAAACCACACTGTCCCCCGCACTCCCGCCTAGGCTTTCCATCAGGGAAGACAAGCAAAGGGATTCAATTAGAACCCAGGCGCTGCTGTCAGTTGGAGGAACTTCCCTGCACTCAGAATTCCAGAACTCATTCTTAGGTGTGGGAGAGATGTGCAGCCCCTCTCCACCCAGATGAATGGAGGAAAAGGTGTTCCGTTTCGGGAGAAGTCCTCTAAGTACTTCCTCAATGGATCAGGGGGCACTCACTGCTACTTGGCCTCCAAGCCCAACCCCCAGCTTTCCCTCATGGCCTGGCCTAAAGGAACACTCAGGGAACAGAAGCTAAGGGATACTAATAGAACCCAGGTGCTGCTGTCAGTTTGAGGAACCTCCCCACACTCAGAATACAAGAACATTTCTTCGTGTGTGTGCTGGATGTAGGGAAAGAGTCAAAGCATCTTTCAGGGGGCACATTTATTCCATGGTTGTGGTTTGTAGGTTAAAAACCCACATCCCATGCATAGGCTCTCGCTAATACTTGGTTTAGAGCCCAACCCCCACTTTCCCCCACTCTCCAGCCTAGGCATGCCATCAGAGAAGGCAAGCTAAGGGATTCTATTAGAACCCAGGCGCTGCTGTCATTTGGAGGAGCCTCCCCACAATCAGGATACCTGAGCACGTCTCCGTGTGTGTGCTGGTCGTGGGGAAAATGATTCCACGCATCTTTATGGGGCACAGGTGTACCAAGGTTGGGGATGTAGTTAAACACTTTCACTGCTCATAGAGAGGCACTCGCTATTACTTTGGTTTAGTGTCCAACCACACCTTCGTCACAGCCCGGCCTATGGAAACTCTCAGGGAATTCAAGCCAAGTGATTATATTAGATCTCAGGTGCTGCTGTCAGTTGGAGGAGCCTCCCCACACTCAGGATACCAGAAAAGTTCTTCATGTGTGTCCTGGAGGTGGGGAAACAAAGTCCACGTTTATTTATTGGATCTCAGGTGTTCCCAGGTTGGGCATGTAGGTAAACACTTCCACTGCTCATAGAGAGGCACTCGCTATTATTTTGGTTTAGTGCCCAACCCCACCTTAACTCATATCGCGGCCAAAGGAAACAATCAGGGGTGTCAATCCAAGAGATTCTATTAGATCCCAGGTGCTGCCGTCAGTTTGAGGAGCCTCCCCACACTTAGGATAGCCGAAGAGTTCTTCGTGTGTTAGCTGGAGTTGGGGAAACAGATCTACACATCTTGCAAGGGGCACAGGTATTCACAGGTTGTGGATTGCAGTTTAAAGACCTCCACATCCCGTGGAGAGGCACTCGATTGTACTTGTTTGTCGAGGCTGAACCCCACATTCCCCCACACTCTGGCATAGACAAGTCATCAGGGAAGGCAAACTTAGGGATTGTATTAGAACCCAGTCGCTGTTGTCAGTTGGAGAATCTTCCCCACACTCAGGATCCGGAATCCAGCCTTTAGTTTGGGGGATGTGTGGAGACCCACCCCACGCAGAAGAATGGGGGCACAGGTGTTCCACGTTAGGGAGAATTCCTCAAAATATTTCCTCAGTCCATTGGAGGCACTCGATGCTACTTGGCCTCCAATCCCAACCCCCAGCTTTCCCTCGCAGTCCGGCGTAGGGAAACACACAGGAAATACAAGCTAAGGGGTTTTATTGGAACCCAGGCACTGCTGTCATTTGGAAGATCTTTCCCACTCTCAGGATACCTGAACACATTTTCGTGTGTGTGCTGGAGGTGGTGAAAGAGTGTCCACGCATCTTCATGAGGGCACAGGTGTTCCCAGGTTTGGATGTAGTTTAAAAACCTCCACTGAACATAGAGAGGCACACGCCAATACATGGCTTTAGAGCCCAACACCCACCTAGGCTCAGAGCCCGGCCTAGTAAAACACTGAAGCATGTCAAACATAGGGATTATATTAGATCCCAGGTGCTGCTGTCAGTTGGAGGAGTCTCCCCACACTCAGCATACCAGAACACCACATCGTGTGTGTGCTGAAGGTGGGGAAACAGTGTCTTTGCAACTTTCAGGGGGCACAGGTATTCCCAAATATTTGGTTGTAGGTTAAACCACTTCAAATCCCGTGGAGAGGCACTCAATAATACTTGGTTTTTGAGCCCAACCCTCACATTCCCCCACACTCCCGCCTAGGCTAGCCAACAGTGAAGACAATTTAATGGATTGTATTAGAACCCAGGCCCTGCTGTCAGTTGTAGGTGTCTCCCCACACTCTGGAAACCTCAACCCGTCTTCGTGTGTGTGCTGGAGTTGTGGAAACAGAGTCGACGCATTTTTTGGGGGGCACAGTTGTTCCAAGTTTGGGGATGTATTTTAAACACCTCCACTGCCCATAGAGAGGCACTCGCTATTACTAGTCTTTAGTGCCCAACACCCCACTTCGCTCACAGCCTGGCCAATGGAAACACTCAGGGAAAGCAAGCCAAATGATATTATAAGTTCCCAGTTGCTGCTGTCATTTGGAGGTGCCTACCCACACTCAGTATACCAGAACTATTCTTCGTGGGTGTGCTGGAGGTGAGGACAGAGAGACCACGCATTTTTATGGGGGGCAGGTGTTTAAAGGTTAGGGATGTAGTTTTAAAAACCTCCAATCCCATAGAGAGGCACTCGCTAAAACCTAGCTATAGAGACCAAACCCCACATTAGATCAAAGCCTGGCCTATGTAAACACTCAGGGAACACAAGCTAAGGGATTCTAATAGAACCCAGGTGCTGCTGTCATTTGGAGTAGCCTCCCCATGCTCAGGATTCCAGAAAACTTCTTCGTGTGTGTGCTGTTGGTGGAGAAACAGTGTCCACGCATATTCCAGGGGGCAAAGAAAGGTATTCCCTTGTTGGGGGTTGTTGGTTAAACACCTCAACTTCCCATGGAGAGGCACTCACTAATACTTGGATTTAGAGCCCAAATCCCACTTTGAACCGCACTCCAGCTTATGCAATCCATCAGGGAAGAGAAGCTTAAGGATTCTACTAGAACACTGGCACTGCTCTCAGTTGGAGGAACTTTCCCACTCTCAGAATTCCAGAAGCCAACCTTGTGTGGCGGGGAGATGTGGAGCCACAATCCAAGTAGATGAATGGGGTCACACTTGTTTCCCATTAGAGAGAAGTCCTCTAAATAATTCCATATTCCATCGGGGTCAGTTGCTTCTACTTGGTCTCCAAGCCAAACTCCCAGATTTCCCTCTCAGCCCGGCATAGGGACACACTCAAGGAATACAAGCTAAGGGATTCTATTAGAACCCAGGCGCTGCTGTCATTTGGAGGAGCCTCCCCACAATCAGGATACCTGAGCACGTCTCCGTGTGTGTGCTGGAGGTGGGGAATCAGTGTCCACGCATCTTTATGGGGGCACAGGTGTTCCAAGGTTGGGGAAGATCTTTCAAATCCTCCACTGCCCACAGAGATGCACTAGCTTATTCTTGGCTTTAGAGCCCATTCCCCACCATCGCTCACTGCTAGGTCTAGGAAAAAACTTAGGGAAGTCAAGCTGAGTTATTCTATTAGAACGCAGGCGCTGCTGTCAGTTGGAGGAACTTCCACACACTCAGGATTCCGGATCCCAGCCTTGTGTGTGGGGAGGTGTGGATACCCAGTCCACACAGATGAATGGGGGCACAGGTGTTCCACATTAGCGTGAAATCCTCTAAGTACTTCCTCAGTAAATCGGGGGGCACTCGTTGCTACTTGGACTTCAAATCCAACCCCCACTTTCCCCCACTCCCAGCCTAGGCATGCCATCAGGTAAGACAAGCTAAGGGATTCTATTAGATCCCAGGCGCTGCTGTCAGTTGGAGGAGACTCCCCACACTCACGATACCTGAACAAATCTTTGTGTGTGTACTGTTGTTGGAGATACATAGTCCACGCAACTTTATGGGGGCTAAGTGTTCCCAGGGACGGAATGTACTTAAAACACCTCCACTGCCCATAGAGAGGCACTCGCTATTACTTGGCTTTAGAGCCCAACCCCCACTTTCGCTCCCATCACGTCTTTGGAAAACACTCAGGGAAGATAACCTAAGGGATCCTATTAGATCCCAGATGCTGCTGTCAGTGGGAGGTGCCTCCCCACACTCAGGATACCAGAACAATTCTTCATGTGTGTGCTGGAGGTGGGGAAACAGAGTCCACGCATTTTTCAAGGAGCACAGGTATTCCCAGGTTGTGGGATTTTGGTGAATAATTTCCTCTTCCCATGGAGAAGCACTCGCTAATACCTGGATTTACAGCCCAACCCCCAATTTCCCCCGCACTCCGCCCTTGGCAAGCCATCATTGAAGGCAAGTAAATGTATTGTATTAGAACCCAGGCGCTGCTGTTAGTTGGAGGAACCTCCCCACACTCAAACATCTGAGCCAGATATCGTGTGTGTGCTGGAGGAGGGAAAATGAGTCCACACATCTTTATGGGGGCACAGGTGTTCCCAGCTTGGGGATATACTTTAACCACCTCCACTGCCAAAAGATAGGAACTCGCTAATACTTGGTTTTAGAGCACAACCCATAACTTCGCTGAAAACCTGGCCAAGGAAAATACTCAGGGAACTCAATCTAATGGATCCAATTAGATCCCAGCTGCTATATTCAGTTGCAGAAGCCTCCCCACACTCAGGATACCAGAAAACTTCGTGTGTGTGCTGGAGGTGGGGAAACAAATAACACGCATTTTTCAGGGGTCACAGTAATTCCAAAGTTGTGGGTTGTAGTTTAAACATCTCCACTACCCATGGAGAGGCACACGCTGACACTTAATTTTAGAGCCCAAATCCCACTTTCAACCACACACTGCCCTAGGCAAACCATCAGGGAAGACAAGCAAAAGGATTCTATTAAAACCAAGACGCAGATGTCAGTTGAAGGAACTACCCCACCGTCAGGATACTGGAACCCATCCTTGTGTGGTGGGGAGGTATGAAGCCCCACTCCACGAAGATGAATGGGTGCTCAGGTGATTCCCTTTATGGAGAATTCATCTAAATACTTCCTCAGTCCATCGGGGGGCACTCGCTACTATTTGGCCTCAAAGCCCAACCCCCAGGTTTCTCTCAGAGTCAGTCCTAGGGAAACACTCAGGGATTACAAGCTAAGGGATTCTATTAGAACCCAGCCGCTTCTGTCACCTGAAAGTGCCAGCCCACACTCAGGATACCAGAACACTTCTGCATGTGTGTTCAGGGGGTGGGGATACAGAGTCCACGCATTTTTCAAGGAGCACAGGTATTCCCATGTTGTGGGTTTTTGCTTAATTACCTCCAAATCCCATGGAGAAGCACTCGCTAATACTTGGATTTAGAGCCCAACCCACCCTTTCCCCAGCACTCCGTATCAGGCAAGCAAACAGGGTAGACAAGTTAAGCGATTGTATAAGAACCAAGGCCCTGCTCTCAGTTGGAGGAGGCTGCCCACTCTCAGGATAACTGTGCAAGTGTTCGTGTGTGTGCTGGAGGTGTGGAAACAGACTCCACGGATCTTTATGGGGGCACAGGTGTTCCCAGGTTAGGGATGTAGTTTAAACACCTCCACAAACCATAGAGAGGTCATCGCAAATATTTGGTTTCGGAGCCCAAACCACACTGTCCCCCGCACTCCCGCCTAGGCTTTCCATCAGGGAAGACAAGCAAAGGGATTCAATTAGAACCCAGGCGCTGCTGTCAGTTGGAGGAACTTCCCTGCACTCAGAATTCCAGAACTCATTCTTAGGTGTGGGAGAGATGTGCAGCCCCTCTCCACCCAGATGAATGGAGGAAAAGGTGTTCTGTTTCGGGAGAAGTCCTCTAAGTACTTCCTCAATGGATCAGGGGGCACTCACTGCTACTTGGCCTCCAAGCCCAACCCCCAGCTTTCCCTCATGGCCTGGCCTAAAGGAACACTCAGGGAACAGAAGCTAAGGGATACTAATAGAACCCAGGTGCTGCTGTCAGTTTGAGGAACCTCCCCACACTCAGAATACCAGAACATTTCTTCGTGTGTGTGCTGGATGTAGGGAAAGAGTCAAAGCATCTTTCAGGGGGCACATTTATTCCATGGTTGTGGTTTGTAGGTTAAAAACCCACATCCCATGCATAGGCTCTCGCTAATACTTGGTTTAGAGCCCAACCCCCACTTTCCCCCACTCTCCAGCCTAGGCATGCCATCAGAGAAGGCAAGCTAAGGGATTCTATTAGAACCCAGGCGCTGCTGTCATTTGGAGGAGCCTCCCCACAATCAGGATACCTGAGCACGTCTCCGTGTGTGTGCTGGTCGTGGGGAAAATGATTCCACGCATCTTTATGGGGCACAGGTGTACCAAGGTTGGGGATGTAGTTAAACACTTTCACTGCTCATAGAGAGGCACTCGCTATTACTTTGGTTTAGTGTCCAACCACACCTTCGTCACAGCCCGGCCTATGGAATCTCTCAGGGAATTCAAGCCAAGTGATTATATTAGATCTCAGGTGCTGCTGTCAGTTGGAGGAGCCTCCCCACACTCAGGATACCAGAAAAGTTCTTCCTGTGTGTCCTGGAGGTGGGGAAACAAAGTCCACGTTTATTTATTGGATCTCAGGTGTTCCCAGGTTGGGCATGTAGGTAAACACTTCCACTGCTCATAGAGAGGCACTCGCTATTATTTTGGTTTAGTGCCCAACCCCACCTTAACTCATATCGCGGCCAAAGGAAACAATCAGGGGTGTCAATCCAAGAGATTCTATTAGATCCCAGGTGCTGCCGTCAGTTTGAGGAGCCTCCCCACACTTAGGATAGCCGAAGAGTTCTTCGTGTGTTAGCTGGAGTTGGGGAAACAGATCTACACATCTTGCAAGGGGCACAGGTATTCACAGGTTGTGGATTGCAGTTTAAAGACCTCCACATCCCGTGGAGAGGCACTCGATTGTACTTGTTTGTCGAGGCTGAACCCCACATTCCCCCACACTCTGGCATAGACAAGTCATCAGGGAAGGCAAACTTAGGGATTGTATTAGAACCCAGTCGCTGTTGTCAGTTGGAGAATCTTCCCCACACTCAGGATCCGGAATCCAGCCTTTAGTTTGGGGGATGTGTGGAGACCCACCCCACGCAGAAGAATGGGGGCACAGGTGTTCCACGTTAGGGAGAATTCCTCAAAATATTTCCTCAGTCCATTGGAGGCACTCGATGCTACTTGGCCTCCAATCCCAACCCCCAGCTTTCCCTCGCAGTCCGGCGTAGGGAAACACACAGGAAATACAAGCTAAGGGGTTTTATTGGAACCCAGGCACTGCTGTCATTTGGAAGATCTTTCCCACTCTCAGGATACCTGAACACATTTTCGTGTGTGTGCTGGAGGTGGTGAAAGAGTGTCCACGCATCTTCATGAGGGCACAGGTGTTCCCAGGTTTGGATGTAGTTTAAAAACCTCCACTGAACATAGAGAGGCACACGCCAATACATGGCTTTAGAGCCCAACACCCACCTAGGCTCAGAGCCCGGCCTAGTAAAACACTGAAGCATGTCAAACATAGGGATTATATTAGATCCCAGGTGCTGCTGTCAGTTGGAGGAGTCTCCCCACACTCAGCATACCAGAACACCACATCGTGTGTGTGCTGAAGGTGGGGAAACAGTGTCTTTGCAACTTTCAGGGGGCACAGGTATTCCCAAATATTTGGTTGTAGGTTAAACCACTTCAAATCCCGTGGAGAGGCACTCAATAATACTTGGTTTTTGAGCCCAACCCTCACATTCCCCCACACTCCCGCCTAGGCTAGCCAACAGTGAAGACAAGTTAATGGATTGTATTAGAACCCAGGCCCTGCTGTCAGTTGTAGGTGTCTCCCCACACTCTGGAAACCTCAACCCGTCTTCGTGTGTGTGCTGGAGTTGTGGAAACAGAGTCGACGCATTTTTTGGGGGGCACAGTTGTTCCAAGTTTGGGGATGTATTTTAAACACCTCCACTGCCCATAGAGAGGCACTCGCTATTACTAGTCTTTAGTGCCCAACACCCCACTTCGCTCACAGCCTGGCCAATGGAAACACTCAGGGAAAGCAAGCCAAATGATATTATAAGTTCCCAGTTGCTGCTGTCATTTGGAGGTGCCTACCCACACTCAGTATACCAGAACTATTCTTCGTGGGTGTGCTGGAGGTGAGGACAGAGAGACCACGCATTTTTATGGGGGGCAGGTGTTTAAAGGTTAGGGATGTAGTTTTAAAAACCTCCAATCCCATAGAGAGGCACTCGCTAAAACCTAGCTATAGAGACCAAACCCCACATTAGATCAAAGCCTGGCCTATGTAAACACTCAGGGAACACAAGCTAAGGGATTCTAATAGAACCCAGGTGCTGCTGTCATTTGGAGTAGCCTCCCCATGCTCAGGATTCCAGAAAACTTCTTCGTGTGTGTGCTGTTGGTGGAGAAACAGTGTCCACGCATATTCCAGGGGGCAAAGAAAGGTATTCCCTTGTTGGGGGTTGTTGGTTAAACACCTCAACTTCCCATGGAGAGGCACTCACTAATACTTGGATTTAGAGCCCAAATCCCACTTTGAACCGCACTCCAGCTTATGCAATCCATCAGGGAAGAGAAGCTTAAGGATTCTACTAGAACACTGGCACTGCTCTCAGTTGGAGGAACTTTCCCACTCTCAGAATTCCGGAAGCCAACCTTGTGTGGCGGGGAGATGTGGAGCCACAATCCAAGTAGATGAATGGGGTCACACTTGTTTCCCATTAGAGAGAAGTCCTCTAAATAATTCCATATTCCATCGGGGTCAGTTGCTCCTACTTGGTCTCCAAGCCAAACTCCCAGATTTCCCTCTCAGCCCGGCATAGGGACACACTCAAGGAATACAAGCTAAGGGATTCTATTAGAACCCAGGCGCTGCTGTCATTTGGAGGAGCCTCCCCACAATCAGGATACCTGAGCACGTCTCCGTGTGTGTGCTGGAGGTGGGGAATCAGTGTCCACGCATCTTTATGGGGGCACAGGTGTTCCAAGGTTGGGGAAGATCTTTCAAATCCTCCACTGCCCACAGAGATGCACTAGCTTATTCTTGGCTTTAGAGCCCATTCCCCACCATCGCTCACTGCTAGGTCTAGGAAAAAACTTAGGGAAGTCAAGCTGAGTTATTCTATTAGAACGCAGGCGCTGCTGTCAGTTGGAGGAACTTCCACACACTCAGGATTCCGGATCCCAGCCTTGTGTGTGGGGAGGTGTGGATACCCAGTCCACACAGATGAATGGGGGCACAGGTGTTCCACATTAGCGTGAAATCCTCTAAGTACTTCCTCAGTAAATCGGGGGGCACTCGTTGCTACTTGGACTTCAAATCCAACCCCCACTTTCCCCCACTCCCAGCCTAGGCATGCCATCAGGTAAGACAAGCTAAGGGATTCTATTAGATCCCAGGCGCTGCTGTCAGTTGGAGGAGACTCCCCACACTCACGATACCTGAACAAATCTTTGTGTGTGTGCTGTTGTTGGAGATACATAGTCCACGCAACTTTATGGGGGCTAAGTGTTCCCAGGGAGGGAATGTACTTAAAACACCTCCACTGCCCATAGAGAGGCACTCGCTATTACTTGGCTTTAGAGCCCAACCCCCACTTTCGCTCCCATCACGTCTTTGGAAAACACTCAGGGAAGATAACCTAAGGGATCCTATTAGATCCCAGATGCTGCTGTCAGTGGGAGGTGCCTCCCCACACTCAGGATACCAGAACAATTCTTCATGTGTGTGCTGGAGGTGGGGAAACAGAGTCCACGCATTTTTCAAGGAGCACAGTTATTCCCAGGTTGTGGGATTTTGGTGAATAATTTCCTCTTCCCATGGAGAAGCACTCGCTAATACCTGGATTTACAGCCCAACCCCCAATTTCCCCCGCACTCCGCCCTTGGCAAGCCATCATTGAAGGCAAGTAAATGTATTGTATTAGAACCCAGGCGCTGCTGTTAGTTGGAGGAACCTCCCCACACTCAAACATCTGAGCCAGATATCGTGTGTGTGCTGGAGGAGGGAAAATGAGTCCACACATCTTTATGGGGGCACAGGTGTTCCCAGCTTGGGGATATACTTTAACCACCTCCACTGCCAAAAGATAGGAACTCGCTAATACTTGGTTTTAGAGCACAACCCATAACTTCGCTGAAAACCTGGCCAAGGAAAATACTCAGGGAACTCAATCTAATGGATCCAATTAGATCCCAGCTGCTATATTCAGTTGCAGAAGCCTCCCCACACTCAGGATACCAGAAAACTTCGTGTGTGTGCTGGAGGTGGGGAAACAAATAACACGCATTTTTCAGGGGTCACAGTAATTCCAAAGTTGTGGGTTGTAGTTTAAACATCTCCACTACCCATGGAGAGGCACACGCTGACACTTAATTTTAGAGCCCAAATCCCACTTTCAACCACACACTGCCCTAGGCAAACCATCAGGGAAGACAAGCAAAAGGATTCTATTAAAACCAAGACGCAGATGTCAGTTGAAGGAACTACCCCACCGTCAGGATACTGGAACCCATCCTTGTGTGGTGGGGAGGTATGAAGCCCCACTCCACGAAGATGAATGGGTGCTCAGGTGATTCCCTTTATGGAGAATTCATCTAAATACTTCCTCAGTCCATCGGGGGGCACTCGCTACTATTTGGCCTCAAAGCCCAACCCCCAGGTTTCTCTCAGAGTCAGTCCTAGGGAAACACTCAGGGATTACAAGCTAAGGGATTCTATTAGAACCCAGCCGCTTCTGTCACCTGAAAGTGCCAGCCCACACTCAGGATACCAGAACACTTCTGCATGTGTGTTCAGGGGGTGGGGATACAGAGTCCACGCATTTTTCAAGGAGCACAGGTATTCCCATGTTGTGGGTTTTTGCTTAATTACCTCCAAATCCCATGGAGAAGCACTCGCTAATACTTGGATTTAGAGCCCAACCCACCCTTTCCCCAGCACTCCGTATCAGGCAAGCAAACAGGGTAGACAAGTTAAGCGATTGTATAAGAACCAAGGCCCTGCTCTCAGTTGGAGGAGGCTGCCCACTCTCAGGATAACTGTGCAAGTGTTCGTGTGTGTGCTGGAGGTGTGGAAACAGACTCCACGGATCTTTATGGGGGCACAGGTGTTCCCAGGTTAGGGATGTAGTTTAAACACCTCCACAAACCATAGAGAGGTCATCGCAAATATTTGGTTTCGGAGCCCAAACCACACTGTCCCCCGCACTCCCGCCTAGGCTTTCCATCAGGGAAGACAAGCAAAGGGATTCAATTAGAACCCAGGCGCTGCTGTCAGTTGGAGGAACTTCCCTGCACTCAGAATTCCAGAACTCATTCTTAGGTGTGGGAGAGATGTGCAGCCCCTCTCCACCCAGATGAATGGAGGAAAAGGTGTTCCGTTTCGGGAGAAGTCCTCTAAGTACTTCCTCAATGGATCAGGGGGCACTCACTGCTACTTGGCCTCCAAGCCCAACCCCCAGCTTTCCCTCATGGCCTGGCCTAAAGGAACACTCAGGGAACAGAAGCTAAGGGATACTAATAGAACCCAGGTGCTGCTGTCAGTTTGAGGAACCTCCCCACACTCAGAATACCAGAACATTTCTTCGTGTGTGTGCTGGATGTAGGGAAAGAGTCAAAGCATCTTTCAGGGGTCACATTTATTCCATGGTTGTGGTTTGTAGGTTAAAAACCCACATCCCATGCATAGGCTCTCGCTAATACTTGGTTTAGAGCCCAACCCCCACTTTCCCCCACTCTCCAGCCTAGGCATGCCATCAGAGAAGGCAAGCTAAGGGATTCTATTAGAACCCAGGCGCTGCTGTCATTTGGAGGAGCCTCCCCACAATCAGGATACCTGAGCACGTCTCCGTGTGTGTGCTGGTCGTGGGGAAAATGATTCCACGCATCTTTATGGGGCACAGGTGTACCAAGGTTGGGGATGTAGTTAAACACTTTCACTGCTCATAGAGAGGCACTCGCTATTACTTTGGTTTAGTGTCCAACCACACCTTCGTCACAGCCCGGCCTATGGAATCTCTCAGGGAATTCAAGCCAAGTGATTATATTAGATCTCAGGTGCTGCTGTCAGTTGGAGGAGCCTCCCCACACTCAGGATACCAGAAAAGTTCTTCATGTGTGTCCTGGAGGTGGGGAAACAAAGTCCACGTTTATTTATTGGATCTCAGGTGTTCCCAGGTTGGGCATGTAGGTAAACACTTCCACTGCTCATAGAGAGGCACTCGCTATTATTTTGGTTTAGTGCCCAACCCCACCTTAACTCATATCGCGGCCAAAGGAAACAATCAGGGATGTCAATCCAAGAGATTCTATTAGATCCCAGGTGCTGCCGTCAGTTTGAGGAGCCTCCCCACACTTAGGATAGCCGAAGAGTTCTTCGTGTGTTAGCTGGAGTTGGGGAAACAGATCTACACATCTTGCAAGGGGCACAGGTATTCACAGGTTGTGGATTGCAGTTTAAAGACCTCCACATCCCGTGGAGAGGCACTCGATTGTACTTGTTTGTCGAGGCTGAACCCCACATTCCCCCACACTCTGGCATAGACAAGTCATCAGGGAAGGCAAACTTAGGGATTGTATTAGAACCCAGTCGCTGTTGTCAGTTGGAGAATCTTCCCCACACTCAGGATCCGGAATCCAGCCTTTAGTTTGGGGGATGTGTGGAGACCCACCCCACGCAGAAGAATGGGGGCACAGGTGTTCCACGTTAGGGAGAATTCCTCAAAATATTTCCTCAGTCCATTGGAGGCACTCGATGCTACTTGGCCTCCAATCCCAACCCCCAGCTTTCCCTCGCAGTCCGGCGTAGGGAAACACACAGGAAATACAAGCTAAGGGGTTTTATTGGAACCCAGGCACTGCTGTCATTTGGAAGATCTTTCCCACTCTCAGGATACCTGAACACATTTTCGTGTGTGTGCTGGAGGTGGTGAAAGAGTGTCCACGCATCTTCATGAGGGCACAGGTGTTCCCAGGTTTGGATGTAGTTTAAAAACCTCCACTGAACATAGAGAGGCACACGCCAATACATGGCTTTAGAGCCCAACACCCACCTAGGCTCAGAGCCCGGCCTAGTAAAACACTGAAGCATGTCAAACATAGGGATTATATTAGATCCCAGGTGCTGCTGTCAGTTGGAGGAGTCTCCCCACACTCAGCATACCAGAACACCACATCGTGTGTGTGCTGAAGGTGGGGAAACAGTGTCTTTGCAACTTTCAGGGGGCACAGGTATTCCCAAATATTTGGTTGTAGGTTAAACCACTTCAAATCCCGTGGAGAGGCACTCAATAATACTTGGTTTTTGAGCCCAACCCTCACATTCCCCCACACTCCCGCCTAGGCTAGCCAACAGTGAAGACAAGTTAATGGATTGTATTAGAACCCAGGCCCTGCTGTCAGTTGTAGGTGTCTCCCCACACTCTGGAAACCTCAACCCGTCTTCGTGTGTGTGCTGGAGTTGTGGAAACAGAGTCGACGCATTTTTTGGGGGGCACAGTTGTTCCAAGTTTGGGGATGTATTTTAAACACCTCCACTGCCCATAGAGAGGCACTCGCTATTACTAGTCTTTAGTGCCCAACACCCCACTTCGCTCACAGCCTGGCCAATGGAAACACTCAGGGAAAGCAAGCCAAATGATATTATAAGTTCCCAGTTGCTGCTGTCATTTGGAGGTGCCTACCCACACTCAGTATACCAGAACTATTCTTCGTGGGTGTGCTGGAGGTGAGGACAGAGAGACCACGCATTTTTATGGGGGGCAGGTGTTTAAAGGTTAGGGATGTAGTTTTAAAAACCTCCAATCCCATAGAGAGGCACTCGCTAAAACCTAGCTATAGAGACCAAACCCCACATTAGATCAAAGCCTGGCCTATGTAAACACTCAGGGAACACAAGCTAAGGGATTCTAATAGAACCCAGGTGCTGCTGTCATTTGGAGTAGCCTCCCCATGCTCAGGATTCCAGAAAACTTCTTCGTGTGTGTGCTGTTGGTGGAGAAACAGTGTCCACGCATATTCCAGGGGGCAAAGAAAGGTATTCCCTTGTTGGGGGTTGTTGGTTAAACACCTCAACTTCCCATGGAGAGGCACTCACTAATACTTGGATTTAGAGCCCAAATCCCACTTTGAACCGCACTCCAGCTTATGCAATCCATCAGGGAAGAGAAGCTTAAGGATTCTACTAGAACACTGGCACTGCTCTCAGTTGGAGGAACTTTCCCACTCTCAGAATTCCGGAAGCCAACCTTGTGTGGCGGGGAGATGTGGAGCCACAATCCAAGTAGATGAATGGGGTCACACTTGTTTCCCATTAGAGAGAAGTCCTCTAAGTAATTCCATATTCCATCGGGGTCAGTTGCTGCTACTTGGCCTCCAAGCCAAACTCCCAGATTTCCCTCTCAGCCCGGCATAGGGACACACTCAAGGAATACAAGCTAAGGGATTCTATTAGAACCCAGGCGCTGCTGTCATTTGGAGGAGCCTCCCCACAATCAGGATACCTGAGCACGTCTCCGTGTGTGTGCTGGAGGTGGGGAATCAGTGTCCACGCATCTTTATGGGGGCACAGGTGTTCCAAGGTTGGGGAAGATCTTTCAAATCCTCCACTGCCCACAGAGATGCACTAGCTTATTCTTGGCTTTAGAGCCCATTCCCCACCATCGCTCACTGCTAGGTCTAGGAAAAAACTTAGGGAAGCCAAGCTGAGTTATTCTATTAGAACGCAGGCGCTGCTGTCAGTTGGAGGAACTTCCACACACTCAGGATTCCGGATCCCAGCCTTGTGTGTGGGGAGGTGTGGATACCCAGTCCACACAGATGAATGGGGGCACAGGTGTTCCACATTAGCGTGAAATCCTCTAAGTACTTCCTCAGTAAATCGGGGGGCACTCGTTGCTACTTGGACTTCAAATCCAACCCCCACTTTCCCCCACTCCCAGCCTAGGCATGCCATCAGGTAAGACAAGCTAAGGGATTCTATTAGATCCCAGGCGCTGCTGTCAGTTGGAGGAGACTCCCCACACTCACGATACCTGAACAAATCTTTGTGTGTGTGCTGTTGTTGGAGATACATAGTCCACGCAACTTTATGGGGGCTAAGTGTTCCCAGGGAGGGAATGTACTTAAAACACCTCCACTGCCCATAGAGAGGCACTCGCTATTACTTGGCTTTAGAGCCCAACCCCCACTTTCGCTCCCATCACGTCTTTGGAAAACACTCAGGGAAGATAACCTAAGGGATCCTATTAGATCCCAGATGCTGCTGTCAGTGGGAGGTGCCTCCCCACACTCAGGATACCAGAACAATTCTTCATGTGTGTGCTGGAGGTGGGGAAACAGAGTCCACGCATTTTTCAAGGAGCACAGGTATTCCCAGGTTGTGGGATTTTGGTGAATAATTTCCTCTTCCCATGGAGAAGCACTCGCTAATACCTGGATTTACAGCCCAACCCCCAATTTCCCCCACACTCCGCCCTTGGCAAGCCATCATTGAAGGCAAGTAAATGTATTGTATTAGAACCCAGGCGCTGCTGTTAGTTGGAGGAACCTCCCCACACTCAAACATCTGAGCCAGATATCGTGTGTGTGCTGGAGGAGGGAAACTGAGTCCACACATCTTTATGGGGGCACAGGTGTTCCCAGCTTGGGGATATACTTTAACCACCTCCACTGCCAAAAGATAGGAACTCGCTAATACTTGGTTTTAGAGCACAACCCATAACTTCGCTGAAAACCTGGCCAAGGAAAATACTCAGGGAACTCAATCTAATGGATCCAATTAGATCCCAGCTGCTATATTCAGTTGCAGAAGCCTCCCCACACTCAGGATACCAGAAAACTTCGTGTGTGTGCTGGAGGTGGGGAAAAAAATAACACGCATTTTTCAGGGGTCACAGTAATTCCAAAGTTGTGGGTTGTAGTTTAAACATCTCCACTACCCATGGAGAGGCACACGCTGACACTTAATTTTAGAGCCCAAATCCCACTTTCAACCACACACTGCCCTAGGCAAACCATCAGGGAAGACAAGCAAAAGGATTCTATTAAAACCAAGACGCAGATGTCAGTTGAAGGAACTACCCCACCGTCAGGATACTGGAACACAACCTTGTGTGGTGGGGGGGTTTGAAGCCCCACTCCACGAAGATGAATGGGTGCTCAGGTGATTCCCTTTATGGAGAATTCATCTAAATACTTCCTCAGTCCATCGGGGGGCACTCGCTACTATTTGGCCTCAAAGCCCAACCCCCAGGTTTCTCTCAGAGTCAGTCCTAGGGAAACACTCAGGGATTACAAGCTAAGGGATTCTATTAGAACCCAGCCGCTTCTGTCACCTGAAAGTGCCAGCCCACACTCAGGATACCAGAACACTTCTGCATGTGTGTTCAGGGGGTGGGGATACAGAGTCCACGCATTTTTCAAGGAGCACAGGTATTCCCATGTTGTGGGTTT
Source organism: Vicugna pacos (assembly GCF_048564905.1). Lineage (NCBI taxonomy): Eukaryota > Metazoa > Chordata > Mammalia > Artiodactyla > Camelidae > Vicugna > Vicugna pacos. The sequence continues at coordinate 52,635,365 of NW_027328740.1, forward strand.
TTGCTTAATTACCTCCAAATCCCATGGAGAAGCACTCGCTAATACTTGGATTTAGAGCCCAACCCACCCTTTCCCCAGCACTCCGTATCAGGCAAGCAAACAGGGTAGACAAGTTAAGCGATTGTATAAGAACCAAGGCCCTGCTCTCAGTTGGAGGAGGCTGCCCACTCTCAGGATAACTGTGCAAGTGTTCGTGTGTGTGCTGGAGGTGTGGAAACAGACTCCACGGATCTTTATGGGGGCACAGGTGTTCCCAGGTTAGGGATGTAGTTTAAACACCTCCACAAACCATAGAGAGGTCATCGCAAATATTTGGTTTCGGAGCCCAAACCACACTGTCCCCCGCACTCCCGCCTAGGCTTTCCATCAGGGAAGACAAGCAAAGGGATTCAATTAGAACCCAGGCGCTGCTGTCAGTTGGAGGAACTTCCCTGCACTCAGAATTCCAGAACTCATTCTTAGGTGTGGGAGAGATGTGCAGCCCCTCTCCACCCAGATGAATGGAGGAAAAGGTGTTCTGTTTCGGGAGAAGTCCTCTAAGTACTTCCTCAATGGATCAGGGGGCACTCACTGCTACTTGGCCTCCAAGCCCAACCCCCAGCTTTCCCTCATGGCCTGGCCTAAAGGAACACTCAGGGAACAGAAGCTAAGGGATACTAATAGAACCCAGGTGCTGCTGTCAGTTTGAGGAACCTCCCCACACTCAGAATACCAGAACATTTCTTCGTGTGTGTGCTGGATGTAGGGAAAGAGTCAAAGCATCTTTCAGGGGTCACATTTATTCCATGGTTGTGGTTTGTAGGTTAAAAACCCACATCCCATGCATAGGCTCTCGCTAATACTTGGTTTAGAGCCCAACCCCCACTTTCCCCCACTCTCCAGCCTAGGCATGCCATCAGAGAAGGCAAGCTAAGGGATTCTATTAGAACCCAGGCGCTGCTGTCATTTGGAGGAGCCTCCCCACAATCAGGATACCTGAGCACGTCTCCGTGTGTGTGCTGGTCGTGGGGAAAATGATTCCACGCATCTTTATGGGGCACAGGTGTACCAAGGTTGGGGATGTAGTTAAACACTTTCACTGCTCATAGAGAGGCACTCGCTATTACTTTGGTTTAGTGTCCAACCACACCTTCGTCACAGCCCGGCCTATGGAAACTCTCAGGGAATTCAAGCCAAGTGATTATATTAGATCTCAGGTGCTGCTGTCAGTTGGAGGAGCCTCCCCACACTCAGGATACCAGAAAAGTTCTTCATGTGTGTCCTGGAGGTGGGGAAACAAAGTCCACGTTTATTTATTGGATCTCAGGTGTTCCCAGGTTGGGCATGTAGGTAAACACTTCCACTGCTCATAGAGAGGCACTCGCTATTATTTTGGTTTAGTGCCCAACCCCACCTTAACTCATATCGCGGCCAAAGGAAACAATCAGGGGTGTCAATCCAAGAGATTCTATTAGATCCCAGGTGCTGCCGTCAGTTTGAGGAGCCTCCCCACACTTAGGATAGCCGAAGAGTTCTTCGTGTGTTAGCTGGATTTGGGGAAACAGATCTACACATCTTGCAAGGGGCACAGGTATTCACAGGTTGTGGATTGCAGTTTAAAGACCTCCACATCCCGTGGAGAGGCACTCGATTGTACTTGTTTGTCGAGGCTGAACCCCACATTCCCCCACACTCTGGCATAGACAAGTCATCAGGGAAGGCAAACTTAGGGATTGTATTAGAACCCAGTCGCTGTTGTCAGTTGGAGAATCTTCCCCACACTCAGGATCCGGAATCCAGCCTTTAGTTTGGGGGATGTGTGGAGACCCACCCCACGCAGAAGAATGGGGGCACAGGTGTTCCACGTTAGGGAGAATTCCTCAAAATATTTCCTCAGTCCATTGGAGGCACTCGATGCTACTTGGCCTCCAATCCCAACCCCCAGCTTTCCCTCGCAGTCCGGCGTAGGGAAACACACAGGAAATACAAGCTAAGGGGTTTTATTGGAACCCAGGCACTGCTGTCATTTGGAAGATCTTTCCCACTCTCAGGATACCTGAACACATTTTCGTGTGTGTGCTGGAGGTGGTGAAAGAGTGTCCACGCATCTTCATGAGGGCACAGGTGTTCCCAGGTTTGGATGTAGTTTAAAAACCTCCACTGAACATAGAGAGGCACACGCCAATACATGGCTTTAGAGCCCAACACCCACCTAGGCTCAGAGCCCGGCCTAGTAAAACACTGAAGCATGTCAAACATAGGGATTATATTAGATCCCAGGTGCTGCTGTCAGTTGGAGGAGTCTCCCCACACTCAGCATACCAGAACACCACATCGTGTGTGTGCTGAAGGTGGGGAAACAGTGTCTTTGCAACTTTCAGGGGGCACAGGTATTCCCAAATATTTGGTTGTAGGTTAAACCACTTCAAATCCCGTGGAGAGGCACTCAATAATACTTGGTTTTTGAGCCCAACCCTCACATTCCCCCACACTCCCGCCTAGGCTAGCCAACAGTGAAGACAAGTTAATGGATTGTATTAGAACCCAGGCCCTGCTGTCAGTTGTAGGTGTCTCCCCACACTCTGGAAACCTCAACCCGTCTTCGTGTGTGTGCTGGAGTTGTGGAAACAGAGTCGACGCATTTTTTGGGGGGCACAGTTGTTCCAAGTTTGGGGATGTATTTTAAACACCTCCACTGCCCATAGAGAGGCACTCGCTATTACTAGTCTTTAGTGCCCAACACCCAACTTCGCTCACAGCCTGGCCAATGGAAACACTCAGGGAAAGCAAGCCAAATGATATTATAAGTTCCCAGTTGCTGCTGTCATTTGGAGGTGCCTACCCACACTCAGTATACCAGAACTATTCTTCGTGGGTGTGCTGGAGGTGAGGACAGAGAGACCACGCATTTTTATGGGGGGCAGGTGTTTAAAGGTTAGGGATGTAGTTTTAAAAACCTCCAATCCCATAGAGAGGCACTCGCTAAAACCTAGCTATAGAGACCAAACCCCACATTAGATCAAAGCCTGGCCTATGTAAACACTCAGGGAACACAAGCTAAGGGATTCTAATAGAACCCAGGTGCTGCTGTCATTTGGAGTAGCCTCCCCATGCTCAGGATTCCAGAAAACTTCTTCGTGTGTGTGCTGTTGGTGGAGAAACAGTGTCCACGCATATTCCAGGGGGCAAAGAAAGGTATTCCCTTGTTGGGGGTTGTTGGTTAAACACCTCAACTTCCCATGGAGAGGCACTCACTAATACTTGGATTTAGAGCCCAAATCCCACTTTGAACCGCACTCCAGCTTATGCAATCCATCAGGGAAGAGAAGCTTAAGGATTCTACTAGAACACTGGCACTGCTCTCAGTTGGAGGAACTTTCCCACTCTCAGAATTCCGGAAGCCAACCTTGTGTGGCGGGGAGATGTGGAGCCACAATCCAAGTAGATGAATGGGGTCACACTTGTTTCCCATTAGAGAGAAGTCCTCTAAGTAATTCCATATTCCATCGGGGTCAGTTGCTGCTACTTGGCCTCCAAGCCAAACTCCCAGATTTCCCTCTCAGCCCGGCATAGGGACACACTCAAGGAATACAAGCTAAGGGATTCTATTAGAACCCAGGCGCTGCTGTCATTTGGAGGAGCCTCCCCACAATCAGGATACCTGAGCACGTCTCCGTGTGTGTGCTGGAGGTGGGGAATCAGTGTCCACGCATCTTTATGGGGGCACAGGTGTTCCAAGGTTGGGGAAGATCTTTCAAATCCTCCACTGCCCACAGAGATGCACTAGCTTATTCTTGGCTTTAGAGCCCATTCCCCACCATCGCTCACTGCTAGGTCTAGGAAAAAACTTAGGGAAGTCAAGCTGAGTTATTCTATTAGAACGCAGGCGCTGCTGTCAGTTGGAGGAACTTCCACACACTCAGGATTCCGGATCCCAGCCTTGTGTGTGGGGAGGTGTGGATACCCAGTCCACACAGATGAATGGGGGCACAGGTGTTCCACATTAGCGTGAAATCCTCTAAGTACTTCCTCAGTAAATCGGGGGGCACTCGTTGCTACTTGGACTTCAAATCCAACCCCCACTTTCCCCCACTCCCAGCCTAGGCATGCCATCAGGTAAGACAAGCTAAGGGATTCTATTAGATCCCAGGCGCTGCTGTCAGTTGGAGGAGACTCCCCACACTCACGATACCTGAACAAATCTTTGTGTGTGTGCTGTTGTTGGAGATACATAGTCCACGCAACTTTATGGGGGCTAAGTGTTCCCAGGGAGGGAATGTACTTAAAACACCTCCACTGCCCATAGAGAGGCACTCGCTATTACTTGGCTTTAGAGCCCAACCCCCACTTTCGCTCCCATCACGTCTTTGGAAAACACTCAGGGAAGATAACCTAAGGGATCCTATTAGATCCCAGATGCTGCTGTCAGTGGGAGGTGCCTCCCCACACTCAGGATACCAGAACAATTCTTCATGTGTGTGCTGGAGGTGGGGAAACAGAGTCCACGCATTTTTCAAGGAGCACAGGTATTCCCAGGTTGTGGGATTTTGGTGAATAATTTCCTCTTCCCATGGAGAAGCACTCGCTAATACCTGGATTTACAGCCCAACCCCCAATTTCCCCCGCACTCCGCCCTTGGCAAGCCATCATTGAAGGCAAGTAAATGTATTGTATTAGAACCCAGGCGCTGCTGTTAGTTGGAGGAACCTCCCCACACTCAAACATCTGAGCCAGATATCGTGTGTGTGCTGGAGGAGGGAAACTGAGTCCACACATCTTTATGGGGGCACAGGTGTTCCCAGCTTGGGGATATACTTTAACCACCTCCACTGCCAAAAGATAGGAACTCGCTAATACTTGGTTTTAGAGCACAACCCATAACTTCGCTGAAAACCTGGCCAAGGAAAATACTCAGGGAACTCAATCTAATGGATCCAATTAGATCCCAGCTGCTATATTCAGTTGCAGAAGCCTCCCCACACTCAGGATACCAGAAAACTTCGTGTGTGTGCTGGAGGTGGGGAAACAAATAACACGCATTTTTCAGGGGTCACAGTAATTCCAAAGTTGTGGGTTGTAGTTTAAACATCTCCACTACCCATGGAGAGGCACACGCTGACACTTAATTTTAGAGCCCAAATCCCACTTTCAACCACACACTGCCCTAGGCAAACCATCAGGGAAGAAAAGCAAAAGGATTCTATTAAAACCAAGACGCAGATGTCAGTTGAAGGAACTACCCCACCCTCAGGATACTGGAAACCAACCTGTGTGGTGGGGAGGTATGAAGCCCCACTCCACGAAGATGAATGGGTGCTCAGGTGATTCCCTTTATGGAGAATTCATCTAAATACTTCCTCAGTCCATCGGGGGGCACTCGCTACTATTTGGCCTCAAAGCCCAACCCCCAGGTTTCTCTCAGAGTCAGTCCTAGGGAAACACTCAGGGATTACAAGCTAAGGGATTCTATTAGAACCCAGCCGCTTCTGTCACCTGAAAGTGCCAGCCCACACTCAGGATACCAGAACACTTCTGCATGTGTGTTCAGGGGGTGGGGATACAGAGTCCACGCATTTTTCAAGGAGCACAGGTATTCCCATGTTGTGGGTTTTTGCTTAATTACCTCCAAATCCCATGGAGAAGCACTCGCTAATACTTGGATTTAGAGCCCAACCCACCCTTTCACCAGCACTCCGTATCAGGCAAGCAAACAGGGTAGACAAGTTAAGCGATTGTATAAGAACCAAGGCCCTGCTCTCAGTTGGAGGAGGCTGCCCACTCTCAGGATAACTGTGCAAGTGTTCGTGTGTGTGCTGGAGGTGTGGAAACAGACTCCACGGATCTTTATGGGGGCACAGGTGTTCCCAGGTTAGGGATGTAGTTTAAACACCTCCACAAACCATAGAGAGGTCATCGCAAATACTTGGTTTTGGAGCCCAAACCACACTGTCCCCCGCACTCCCGCCTAGGCTTTCCATCAGGGAAGACAAGCAAAGGGATTCAATTAGAACCCAGGCGCTGCTGTCAGTTGGAGGAACTTCACTGCACTCAGAATTCCAGAACTCATTCTTAGGTGTGGGAGAGATGTGCAGCCCCTCTCCACCCAGATGAATGGAGGAAAAGGTGTTCCGTTTCGGGAGAAGTCCTCTAAGTACTTCCTCAATGGATCAGGGGGCACTCACTGCTACTTGGCCTCCAAGCCCAACCCCCAGCTTTCCCTCATGGCCTGGCCTAAAGGAACACTCAGGGAACAGAAGCTAAGGGATACTAATAGAACCCAGGTGCTGCTGTCAGTTTGAGGAACCTCCCCACACTCAGAATACCAGAACATTTCTTCGTGTGTGTGCTGGATGTAGGGAAAGAGTCAAAGCATCTTTCAGGGGGCACATTTATTCCATGGTTGTGGTTTGTAGGTTAAAAACCCACATCCCATGCATAGGCTCTCGCTAATACTTGGTTTAGAGCCCAACCCCCACTTTCCCCCACTCTCCAGCCTAGGCATGCCATCAGAGAAGGCAAGCTAAGGGATTCTATTAGAACCCAGGCGCTGCTGTCATTTGGAGGAGCCTCCCCACAATCAGGATACCTGAGCACGTCTCCGTGTGTGTGCTGGTCGTGGGGAAAATGATTCCACGCATCTTTATGGGGCACAGGTGTACCAAGGTTGGGGATGTAGTTAAACACTTTCACTGCTCATAGAGAGGCACTCGCTATTACTTTGGTTTAGTGTCCAACCACACCTTCGTCACAGCCCGGCCTATGGAATCTCTCAGGGAATTCAAGCCAAGTGATTATATTAGATCTCAGGTGCTGCTGTCAGTTGGAGGAGCCTCCCCACACTCAGGATACCAGAAAAGTTCTTCATGTGTGTCCTGGAGGTGGGGAAACAAAGTCCACGTTTATTTATTGGATCTCAGGTGTTCCCAGGTTGGGCATGTAGGTAAACACTTCCACTGCTCATAGAGAGGCACTCGCTATTATTTTGGTTTAGTGCCCAACCCCACCTTAACTCATATCGCGGCCAAAGGAAACAATCAGGGGTGTCAATCCAAGAGATTCTATTAGATCCCAGGTGCTGCCGTCAGTTTGAGGAGCCTCCCCACACTTAGGATAGCCGAAGAGTTCTTCGTGTGTTAGCTGGAGTTGGGGAAACAGATCTACACATCTTGCAAGGGGCACAGGTATTCACAGGTTGTGGATTGCAGTTTAAAGACCTCCACATCCCGTGGAGAGGCACTCGATTGTACTTGTTTGTCGAGGCTGAACCCCACATTCCCCCACACTCTGGCATAGACAAGTCATCAGGGAAGGCAAACTTAGGGATTGTATTAGAACCCAGTCGCTGTTGTCAGTTGGAGAATCTTCCCCACACTCAGGATCCGGAATCCAGCCTTTAGTTTGGGGGATGTGTGGAGACCCACCCCACGCAGAAGAATGGGGGCACAGGTGTTCCACGTTAGGGAGAATTCCTCAAAATATTTCCTCAGTCCATTGGAGGCACTCGATGCTACTTGGCCTCCAATCCCAACCCCCAGCTTTCCCTCGCAGTCCGGCGTAGGGAAACACACAGGAAATACAAGCTAAGGGGTTTTATTGGAACCCAGGCACTGCTGTCATTTGGAAGATCTTTCCCACTCTCAGGATACCTGAACACATTTTCGTGTGTGTGCTGGAGGTGGTGAAAGAGTGTCCACGCATCTTCATGAGGGCACAGGTGTTCCCAGGTTTGGATGTAGTTTAAAAACCTCCACTGAACATAGAGAGGCACACGCCAATACATGGCTTTAGAGCCCAACACCCACCTAGGCTCAGAGCCCGGCCTAGTAAAACACTGAAGCATGTCAAACATAGGGATTATATTAGATCCCAGGTGCTGCTGTCAGTTGGAGGAGTCTCCCCACACTCAGCATACCAGAACACCACATCGTGTGTGTGCTGAAGGTGGGGAAACAGTGTCTTTGCAACTTTCAGGGGGCACAGGTATTCCCAAATATTTGGTTGTAGGTTAAACCACTTCAAATCCCGTGGAGAGGCACTCAATAATACTTGGTTTTTGAGCCCAACCCTCACATTCCCCCACACTCCCGCCTAGGCTAGCCAACAGTGAAGACAAGTTAATGGATTGTATTAGAACCCAGGCCCTGCTGTCAGTTGTAGGTGTCTCCCCACACTCTGGAAACCTCAACCCGTCTTCGTGTGTGTGCTGGAGTTGTGGAAACAGAGTCGACGCATTTTTTGGGGGGCACAGTTGTTCCAAGTTTGGGGATGTATTTTAAACACCTCCACTGCCCATAGAGAGGCACTCGCTATTACTAGTCTTTAGTGCCCAACACCCCACTTCGCTCACAGCCTGGCCAATGGAAACACTCAGGGAAAGCAAGCCAAATGATATTATAAGTTCCCAGTTGCTGCTGTCATTTGGAGGTGCCTACCCACACTCAGTATACCAGAACTATTCTTCGTGGGTGTGCTGGAGGTGAGGACAGAGAGACCACGCATTTTTATGGGGGGCAGGTGTTTAAAGGTTAGGGATGTAGTTTTAAAAACCTCCAATCCCATAGAGAGGCACTCGCTAAAACCTAGCTATAGAGACCAAACCCCACATTAGATCAAAGCCTGGCCTATGTAAACACTCAGGGAACACAAGCTAAGGGATTCTAATAGAACCCAGGTGCTGCTGTCATTTGGAGTAGCCTCCCCATGCTCAGGATTCCAGAAAACTTCTTCGTGTGTGTGCTGTTGGTGGAGAAACAGTGTCCACGCATATTCCAGGGGGCAAAGAAAGGTATTCCCTTGTTGGGGGTTGTTGGTTAAACACCTCAACTTCCCATGGAGAGGCACTCACTAATACTTGGATTTAGAGCCCAAATCCCACTTTGAACCGCACTCCAGCTTATGCAATCCATCAGGGAAGAGAAGCTTAAGGATTCTACTAGAACACTGGCACTGCTCTCAGTTGGAGGAACTTTCCCACTCTCAGAATTCCGGAAGCCAACCTTGTGTGGCGGGGAGATGTGGAGCCACAATCCAAGTAGATGAATGGGGTCACACTTGTTTCCCATTAGAGAGAAGTCCTGTAAGTAATTCCATATTCCATCGGGGTCAGTTGCTGCTACTTGGCCTCCAAGCCAAACTCCCAGATTTCCCTCTCAGCCCGGCATAGGGACACACTCAAGGAATACAAGCTAAGGGATTCTATTAGAACCCAGGTGCTGCTGTCATTTGGAGGAGCCTCCCCACAATCAGGATACCTGAGCACGTCTCCGTGTGTGTGCTGGAGGTGGGGAATCAGTGTCCACGCATCTTTATGGGGGCACAGGTGTTCCAAGGTTGGGGAAGATCTTTCAAATCCTCCACTGCCCACAGAGATGCACTAGCTTATTCTTGGCTTTAGAGCCCATTCCCCACCATCGCTCACTGCTAGGTCTAGGAAAAAACTTAGGGAAGCCAAGCTGAGTTATTCTATTAGAACGCAGGCGCTGCTGTCAGTTGGAGGAACTTCCACACACTCAGGATTCCGGATCCCAGCCTTGTGTGTGGGGAGGTGTGGATACCCAGTCCACACAGATGAATGGGGGCACAGGTGTTCCACATTAGCGTGAAATCCTCTAAGTACTTCCTCAGTAAATCGGGGGGCACTCGTTGCTACTTGGACTTCAAATCCAACCCCCACTTTCCCCCACTCCCAGCCTAGGCATGCCATCAGGTAAGACAAGCTAAGGGATTCTATTAGATCCCAGGCGCTGCTGTCAGTTGGAGGAGACTCCCCACACTCACGATACCTGAACAAATCTTTGTGTGTGTGCTGTTGTTGGAGATACATAGTCCACGCAACTTTATGGGGGCTAAGTGTTCCCAGGGAGGGAATGTACTTAAAACACCTCCACTGCCCATAGAGAGGCACTCGCTATTACTTGGCTTTAGAGCCCAACCCCCACTTTCGCTCCCATCACGTCTTTGGAAAACACTCAGGGAAGATAACCTAAGGGATCCTATTAGATCCCAGATGCTGCTGTCAGTGGGAGGTGCCTCCCCACACTCAGGATACCAGAACAATTCTTCATGTGTGTGCTGGAGGTGGGGAAACAGAGTCCACGCATTTTTCAAGGAGCACAGGTATTCCCAGGTTGTGGGATTTTGGTGAATAATTTCCTCTTCCCATGGAGAAGCACTCGCTAATACCTGGATTTACAGCCCAACCCCCAATTTCCCCCGCACTCCGCCCTTGGCAAGCCATCATTGAAGGCAAGTAAATGTATTGTATTAGAACCCAGGCGCTGCTGTTAGTTGGAGGAACCTCCCCACACTCAAACATCTGAGCCAGATATCGTGTGTGTGCTGGAGGAGGGAAACTGAGTCCACACATCTTTATGGGGGCACAGGTGTTCCCAGCTTGGGGATATACTTTAACCACCTCCACTGCCAAAAGATAGGAACTCGCTAATACTTGGTTTTAGAGCACAACCCATAACTTCGCTGAAAACCTGGCCAAGGAAAATACTCAGGGAACTCAATCTAATGGATCCAATTAGATCCCAGCTGCTATATTCAGTTGCAGAAGCCTCCCCACACTCAGGATACCAGAAAACTTCGTGTGTGTGCTGGAGGTGGGGAAACAAATAACACGCATTTTTCAGGGGTCACAGTAATTCCAAAGTTGTGGGTTGTAGTTTAAACATCTCCACTACCCATGGAGAGGCACACGCTGACACTTAATTTTAGAGCCCAAATCCCACTTTCAACCACACACTGCCCTAGGCAAACCATCAGGGAAGACAAGCAAAAGGATTCTATTAAAACCAAGACGCAGATGTCAGTTGAAGGAACTACCCCACCGTCAGGATACTGGAACACAACCTTGTGTGGTGGGGGGGTTTGAAGTCCCACTCCACGAAGATGAATGGGTGCTCAGGTGATTCCCTTTATGGAGAATTCATCTAAATACTTCCTCAGTCCATCGGGGGGCACTCGCTACTATTTGGCCTCAAAGCCCAACCCCCAGGTTTCTCTCAGAGTCAGTCCTAGGGAAACACTCAGGGATTACAAGCTAAGGGATTCTATTAGAACCCAGCCGCTTCTGTCACCTGAAAGTGCCAGCCCACACTCAGGATACCAGAACACTTCTGCATGTGTGTTCAGGGGGTGGGGATACAGAGTCCACGCATTTTTCAAGGAGCACAGGTATTCCCATGTTGTGGGTTTTTGCTTAATTACCTCCAAATCCCATGGAGAAGCACTCGCTAATACTTGGATTTAGAGCCCAACCCACCCTTTCCCCAGCACTCCGTATCAGGCAAGCAAACAGGGTAGACAAGTTAAGCGATTGTATAAGAACCAAGGCCCTGCTCTCAGTTGGAGGAGGCTGCCCACTCTCAGGATAACTGTGCAAGTGTTCGTGTGTGTGCTGGAGGTGTGGAAACAGACTCCACGGATCTTTATGGGGGCACAGGTGTTCCCAGGTTAGGGATGTAGTTTAAACACCTCCACAAACCATAGAGAGGTCATCGCAAATATTTGGTTTCGGAGCCCAAACCACACTGTCCCCCGCACTCCCGCCTAGGCTTTCCATCAGGGAAGACAAGCAAAGGGATTCAATTAGAACCCAGGCGCTGCTGTCAGTTGGAGGAACTTCCCTGCACTCAGAATTCCAGAACTCATTCTTAGGTGTGGGAGAGATGTGCAGCCCCTCTCCACCCAGATGAATGGAGGAAAAGGTGTTCTGTTTCGGGAGAAATCCTCTAAGTACTTCCTCAATGGATCAGGGGGCACTCACTGCTACTTGGCCTCCAAGCCCAACCCCCAGCTTTCCCTCATGGCCTGGCCTAAAGGAACACTCAGGGAACAGAAGCTAAGGGATACTAATAGAACCCAGGTGCTGCTGTCAGTTTGAGGAACCTCCCCACACTCAGAATACCAGAACATTTCTTCGTGTGTGTGCTGGATGTAGGGAAAGAGTCAAAGCATCTTTCAGGGGGCACATTTATTCCATGGTTGTGGTTTGTAGGTTAAAAACCCACATCCCATGCATAGGCTCTCGCTAATACTTGGTTTAGAGCCCAACCCCCACTTTCCCCCACTCTCCAGCCTAGGCATGCCATCAGAGAAGGCAAGCTAAGGGATTCTATTAGAACCCAGGCGCTGCTGTCATTTGGAGGAGCCTCCCCACAATCAGGATACCTGAGCACGTCTCCGTGTGTGTGCTGGTCGTGGGGAAAATGATTCCACGCATCTTTATGGGGCACAGGTGTACCAAGGTTGGGGATGTAGTTAAACACTTTCACTGCTCATAGAGAGGCACTCGCTATTACTTTGGTTTAGTGTCCAACCACACCTTCGTCACAGCCCGGCCTATGGAAACTCTCAGGGAATTCAAGCCAAGTGATTATATTAGATCTCAGGTGCTGCTGTCAGTTGGAGGAGCCTCCCCACACTCAGGATACCAGAAAAGTTCTTCATGTGTGTCCTGGAGGTGGGGAAACAAAGTCCACGTTTATTTATTGGATCTCAGGTGTTCCCAGGTTGGGCATGTAGGTAAACACTTCCACTGCTCATAGAGAGGCACTCGCTATTATTTTGGTTTAGTGCCCAACCCCACCTTAACTCATATCGCGGCCAAAGGAAACAATCAGGGGTGTCAATCCAAGAGATTCTATTAGATCCCAGGTGCTGCCGTCAGTTTGAGGAGCCTCCCCACACTTAGGATAGCCGAAGAGTTCTTCGTGTGTTAGCTGGAGTTGGGGAAACAGATCTACACATCTTGCAAGGGGCACAGGTATTCACAGGTTGTGGATTGCAGTTTAAAGACCTCCACATCCCGTGGAGAGGCACTCGATTGTACTTGTTTGTCGAGGCTGAACCCCACATTCCCCCACACTCTGGCATAGACAAGTCATCAGGGAAGGCAAACTTAGGGATTGTATTAGAACCCAGTCGCTGTTGTCAGTTGGAGAATCTTCCCCACACTCAGGATCCGGAATCCAGCCTTTAGTTTGGGGGATGTGTGGAGACCCACCCCACGCAGAAGAATGGGGGCACAGGTGTTCCACGTTAGGGAGAATTCCTCAAAATATTTCCTCAGTCCATTGGAGGCACTCGATGCTACTTGGCCTCCAATCCCAACCCCCAGCTTTCCCTCGCAGTCCGGCGTAGGGAAACACACAGGAAATACAAGCTAAGGGGTTTTATTGGAACCCAGGCACTGCTGTCATTTGGAAGATCTTTCCCACTCTCAGGATACCTGAACACATTTTCGTGTGTGTGCTGGAGGTGGTGAAAGAGTGTCCACGCATCTTCATGAGGGCACAGGTGTTCCCAGGTTTGGATGTAGTTTAAAAACCTCCACTGAACATAGAGAGGCACACGCCAATACATGGCTTTAGAGCCCAACACCCACCTAGGCTCAGAGCCCGGCCTAGTAAAACACTGAAGCATGTCAAACATAGGGATTATATTAGATCCCAGGTGCTGCTGTCAGTTGGAGGAGTCTCCCCACACTCAGCATACCAGAACACCACATCGTGTGTGTGCTGAAGGTGGGGAAACAGTGTCTTTGCAACTTTCAGGGGGCACAGGTATTCCCAAATATTTGGTTGTAGGTTAAACCACTTCAAATCCCGTGGAGAGGCACTCAATAATACTTGGTTTTTGAGCCCAACCCTCACATTCCCCCACACTCCCGCCTAGGCTAGCCAACAGTGAAGACAAGTTAATGGATTGTATTAGAACCCAGGCCCTGCTGTCAGTTGTAGGTGTCTCCCCACACTCTGGAAACCTCAACCCGTCTTCGTGTGTGTGCTGGAGTTGTGGAAACAGAGTCGACGCATTTTTTGGGGGGCACAGTTGTTCCAAGTTTGGGGATGTATTTTAAACACCTCCACTGCCCATAGAGAGGCACTCGCTATTACTAGTCTTTAGTGCCCAACACCCAACTTCGCTCACAGCCTGGCCAATGGAAACACTCAGGGAAAGCAAGCCAAATGATATTATAAGTTCCCAGTTGCTGCTGTCATTTGGAGGTGCCTACCCACACTCAGTATACCAGAACTATTCTTCGTGGGTGTGCTGGAGGTGAGGACAGAGAGACCACGCATTTTTATGGGGGGCAGGTGTTTAAAGGTTAGGGATGTAGTTTTAAAAACCTCCAATCCCATAGAGAGGCACTCGCTAAAACCTAGCTATAGAGACCAAACCCCACATTAGATCAAAGCCTGGCCTATGTAAACACTCAGGGAACACAAGCTAAGGGATTCTAATAGAACCCAGGTGCTGCTGTCATTTGGAGTAGCCTCCCCATGCTCAGGATTCCAGAAAACTTCTTCGTGTGTGTGCTGTTGGTGGAGAAACAGTGTCCACGCATATTCCAGGGGGCAAAGAAAGGTATTCCCTTGTTGGGGGTTGTTGGTTAAACACCTCAACTTCCCATGGAGAGGCACTCACTAATACTTGGATTTAGAGCCCAAATCCCACTTTGAACCGCACTCCAGCTTATGCAATCCATCAGGGAAGAGAAGCTTAAGGATTCTACTAGAACACTGGCACTGCTCTCAGTTGGAGGAACTTTCCCACTCTCAGAATTCCGGAAGCCAACCTTGTGTGGCGGGGAGATGTGGAGCCACAATCCAAGTAGATGAATGGGGTCACACTTGTTTCCCATTAGAGAGAAGTCCTCTAAGTAATTCCATATTCCATCGGGGTCAGTTGCTGCTACTTGGCCTCCAAGCCAAACTCCCAGATTTCCCTCTCAGCCCGGCATAGGGACACACTCAAGGAATACAAGCTAAGGGATTCTATTAGAACCCAGGCGCTGCTGTCATTTGGAGGAGCCTCCCCACAATCAGGATACCTGAGCACGTCTCCGTGTGTGTGCTGGAGGTGGGGAATCAGTGTCCACGCATCTTTATGGGGGCACAGGTGTTCCAAGGTTGGGGAAGATCTTTCAAATCCTCCACTGCCCACAGAGATGCACTAGCTTATTCTTGGCTTTAGAGCCCATTCCCCACCATCGCTCACTGCTAGGTCTAGGAAAAAACTTAGGGAAGCCAAGCTGAGTTATTCTATTAGAACGCAGGCGCTGCTGTCAGTTGGAGGAACTTCCACACACTCAGGATTCCGGATCCCAGCCTTGTGTGTGGGGAGGTGTGGATACCCAGTCCACACAGATGAATGGGGGCACAGGTGTTCCACATTAGCGTGAAATCCTCTAAGTACTTCCTCAGTAAATCGGGGGGCACTCGTTGCTACTTGGACTTCAAATCCAACCCCCACTTTCCCCCACTCCCAGCCTAGGCATGCCATCAGGTAAGACAAGCTAAGGGATTCTATTAGATCCCAGGCGCTGCTGTCAGTTGGAGGAGACTCCCCACACTCACGATACCTGAACAAATCTTTGTGTGTGTGCTGTTGTTGGAGATACATAGTCCACGCAACTTTATGGGGGCTAAGTGTTCCCAGGGAGGGAATGTACTTAAAACACCTCCACTGCCCATAGAGAGGCACTCGCTATTACTTGGCTTTAGAGCCCAACCCCCACTTTCGCTCCCATCACGTCTTTGGAAAACACTCAGGGAAGATAACCTAAGGGATCCTATTAGATCCCAGATGCTGCTGTCAGTGGGAGGTGCCTCCCCACACTCAGGATACCAGAACAATTCTTCATGTGTGTGCTGGAGGTGGGGAAACAGAGTCCACGCATTTTTCAAGGAGCACAGGTATTCCCAGGTTGTGGGATTTTGGTGAATAATTTCCTCTTCCCATGGAGAAGCACTCGCTAATACCTGGATTTACAGCCCAACCCCCAATTTCCCCCGCACTCCGCCCTTGGCAAGCCATCATTGAAGGCAAGTAAATGTATTGTATTAGAACCCAGGCGCTGCTGTTAGTTGGAGGAACCTCCCCACACTCAAACATCTGAGCCAGATATCGTGTGTGTGCTGGAGGAGGGAAACTGAGTCCACACATCTTTATGGGGGCACAGGTGTTCCCAGCTTGGGGATATACTTTAACCACCTCCACTGCCAAAAGATAGGAACTCGCTAATACTTGGTTTTAGAGCACAACCCATAACTTCGCTGAAAACCTGGCCAAGGAAAATACTCAGGGAACTCAATCTAATGGATCCAATTAGATCCCAGCTGCTATTTTCAGTTGCAGAAGCCTCCCCACACTCAGGATACCAGAAAACTTCGTGTGTGTGCTGGAGGTGGGGAAACAAATAACACGCATTTTTCAGGGGTCACAGTAATTCCAAAGTTGTGGGTTGTAGTTTAAACATCTCCACTACCCATGGAGAGGCACACGCTGACACTTAATTTTAGAGCCCAAATCCCACTTTCAACCACACACTGCCCTAGGCAAACCATCAGGGAAGACAAGCAAAAGGATTCTATTAAAACCAAGACGCAGATGTCAGTTGAAGGAACTACCCCACCCTCAGGATACTGGAAACCAACCTTGTGTGGTGGGGAGGTATGAAGCCCCACTCCACGAAGATGAATGGGTGCTCAGGTGATTCCCTTTATGGAGAATTCATCTAAATACTTCCTCAGTCCATCGGGGGGCACTCGCTACTATTTGGCCTCAAAGCCCAACCCCAGGTTTCTCTCAGAGTCAGTCCTAGGGAAACACTCAGGGATTACAAGCTAAGGGATTCTATTAGAACCCAGCCGCTTCTGTCACCTGAAAGTGCCAGCCCACACTCAGGATACCAGAACACTTCTGCATGTGTGTTCAGGGGGTGGAGATACAGAGTCCACGCATTTTTCAAGGAGCACAGGTATTCCCATGTTGTGGGTTTTTGCTTAATTACCTCCAAATCCCATGGAGAAGCACTCGCTAATACTTGGATTTAGAGCCCAACCCACCCTTTCACCAGCACTCCGTATCAGGCAAGCAAACAGGGTAGACAAGTTAAGCGATTGTATAAGAACCAAGGCCCTGCTCTCAGTTGGAGGAGGCTGCCCACTCTCAGGATAACTGTGCAAGTGTTCGTGTGTGTGCTGGAGGTGTGGAAACAGACTCCACGGATCTTTATGGGGGCACAGGTGTTCCCAGGTTAGGGATGTAGTTTAAACACCTCCACAAACCATAGAGAGGTCATCGCAAATACTTGGTTTTGGAGCCCAAACCACACTGTCCCCCGCACTCCCGCCTAGGCTTTCCATCAGGGAAGACAAGCAAAAGGATTCAATTAGAACCCAGGCGCTGCTGTCAGTTGGAGGAACTTCACTGCACTCAGAATTCCAGAACTCATTCTTAGGTGTGGGAGAGATGTGCAGCCCCTCTCCACCCAGATGAATGGAGGAAAAGGTGTTCCGTTTCGGGAGAAGTCCTCTAAGTACTTCCTCAATGGATCAGGGGGCACTCACTGCTACTTGGCCTCCAAGCCCAACCCCCAGCTTTCCCTCATGGCCTGGCCTAAAGGAACACTCAGGGAACAGAAGCTAAGGGATACTAATAGAACCCAGGTGCTGCTGTCAGTTTGAGGAACCTCCCCACACTCAGAATACCAGATCATTTCTTCGTGTGTGTGCTGGACGTAGGGAAAGAGTCAAAGCATCTTTCAGGGGGCACATTTATTCCATGGTTGTGGTTTGTAGGTTAAAAACCCACATCCCATGCATAGGCTCTCGCTAATACTTGGTTTAGAGCCCAACCCCCACTTTCCCCCACTCTCCAGCCTAGGCATGCCATCAGAGAAGGCAAGCTAAGGGATTCTATTAGAACCCAGGCGCTGCTGTCATTTGGAGGAGCCTCCCCACAATCAGGATACCTGAGCACGTCTCCGTGTGTGTGCTGGTCGTGGGGAAAATGATTCCACGCATCTTTATGGGGCACAGGTGTACCAAGGTTGGGGATGTAGTTAAACACTTTCACTGCTCATAGAGAGGCACTCGCTATTACTTTGGTTTAGTGTCCAACCACACCTTCGTCACAGCCAGGCCTATGGAATCTCTCAGGGAATTCAAGCCAAGTGATTATATTAGATCTCAGGTGCTGCTGTCAGTTGGAGGAGCCTCCCCACACTCAGGATACCAGAAAAGTTCTTCATGTGTGTCCTGGAGGTGGGGAAACAAAGTCCACGTTTATTTATTGGATCTCAGGTGTTCCCAGGTTGGGCATGTAGGTAAACACTTCCACTGCTCATAGAGAGGCACTCGCTATTATTTTGGTTTAGTGCCCAACCCCACCTTAACTCATATCGCGGCCAAAGGAAACAATCAGGGATGTCAATCCAAGAGATTCTATTAGATCCCAGGTGCTGCCGTCAGTTTGAGGAGCCTCCCCACACTTAGGATAGCCGAAGAGTTCTTCGTGTGTTAGCTGGTGTTGGGGAAACAGATCTACACATCTTGCAAGGGGCACAGGTATTCACAGGTTGTGGTTTGCAGTTTAAAGACCTCCACATCCCGTGGAGAGGCACTCGATTGTACTTGTTTGTCGAGGCTGAACCCCACATTCCCCCACACTCTGGCATAGACAAGTCATCAGGGAAGGCAAACTTAGGGATTGTATTAGAACCCAGTCGCTGTTGTCAGTTGGAGAATCTTCCCCACACTCAGGATTCGGAATCCAGCCTTTAGTTTGTGGGATGTGTGGAGACCCACCCCACGCAGAAGAATGGGGGCACAGGTGTTCCACGTTAGGGAGAATTCCTCAAAATACTTCCTCAGTCCATTGGAGGCACTCGATGCTACTTGGCCTCCAATCCCAACCCCCAGCTTTCCCTCGCAGTCCGGCGTAGGGAAACACACAGGAAATACAAGCTAAGGGGTTTTATTGGAACCCAGGCACTGCTGTCATTTGGAAGATCTTTCCCACTCTCAGGATACCTGAACACATTTTCGTGTGTGTGCTGGAGGTGGTGAAAGAGTGTCCACGCATCTTCATGAGGGCACAGGTGTTCCCAGGTTTGGATGTAGTTTAAAAACCTCCACTGAACATAGAGAGGCACACTCCAATACATGGCTTTAGAGCCCAACACCCACCTAGGCTCAGAGCCCGGCCTAGTAAAACACTGAAGCATGTCAAACATAGGGATTATATTAGATCCCAGGTGCTGCTGTCAGTTGGAGGAGCCTCCCCACACTCAGCATACCAGAACACCACATCGTGTGTGTGCTGAAGGTGGGGAAACAGTGTCTTTGCAACTTTCAGGGGGCACAGGTATTCCCAAATATTTGGTTGTAGGTTAAACCACTTCAAATCCCGTGGAGAGGCACTCAATAATACTTGGTTTTTGAGCCCAACCCTCACATTCCCCCACACTCCCGCCTAGGCTAGCCAACAGTGAAGACAAGTTAATGGATTGTATTAGAACCCAGGACCTGCTGTCCGTTGTAGGTGCCTCCCCACACTCAGAAAACCTCAACCCGTCTTCGTGTGTGTGCTGGAGTTGTGGAAACAGAGTCGACGCATTTTTTGGGGGGCACAGTTGTTCCAAGTTTGGGGATGTATTTTAAACACCTCCACTGCCCATAGAGAGGCACTCGCTATTACTAGTCTTTAGTGCCCAACACCCAACTTCGCTCACAGCCTGGCCAATGGAAACACTCAGGGAAAGCAAGCCAAATGATATTATAAGTTCCCAGTTGCTGCTGTCATTTGGAGGTGCCTACCCACACTCAGTATACCAGAACTATTCTTCGTGGGTGTGCTGGAGGTGAGGACAGAGAGACCACGCATTTTTATGGGGGGCAGGTGTTTAAAGGTTAGGGATGTAGTTTTAAAAACCTCCAATCCCATAGAGAGGCACTCGCTAAAACCTAGCTATAGAGACCAAACCCCACATTAGATCAAAGCCTGGCCTATGTAAACACTCAGGGAACACAAGCTAAGGGATTCTAATAGAACCCAGGTGCTGCTGTCATTTGGAGTAGCCTCCCCATGCTCAGGATTCCAGAAAACTTCTTCGTGTGTGTGCTGTTGGTGGAGAAACAGTGTCCACGCATATTCCAGGGGGCAAAGAAAGGTATTCCCTTGTTGGGGGTTGTTGGTTAAACACCTCAACTTCCCATGGAGAGGCACTCACTAATACTTGGATTTAGAGCCCAAATCCCACTTTGAACCGCACTCCAGCTTATGCAATCCATCAGGGAAGAGAAGCTTAAGGATTCTACTAGAACACTGGCACTGCTCTCAGTTGGAGGAACTTTCCCACTCTCAGAATTCCGGAAGCCAACCTTGTGTGGCGGGGAGATGTGGAGCCACAATCCAAGTAGATGAATGGGGTCACACTTGTTTCCCATTAGAGAGAAGTCCTCTAAATAATTCCATATTCCATCGGGGTCAGTTGCTGCTACTTGGTCTCCAAGCCAAACTCCCAGATTTCCCTCTCAGCCCGGCATAGGGACACACTCAAGGAATACAAGCTAAGGGATTCTATTAGAACCCAGGCGCTGCTGTCATTTGGAGGAGCCTCCCCACAATCAGGATACCTGAGCACGTCTCCGTGTGTGTGCTGGAGGTGGGGAATCAGTGTCCACGCATCTTTATGGGGGCACAGGTGTTCCAAGGTTGGGGAAGATCTTTCAAATCCTCCACTGCCCACAGAGATGCACTAGCTTATTCTTGGCTTTAGAGCCCATTCCCCACCATCGCTCACTGCTAGGTCTAGGAAAAAACTTAGGGAAGTCAAGCTGAGTTATTCTATTAGAACGCAGGCGCTGCTGTCAGTTGGAGGAACTTCCACACACTCAGGATTCCGGATCCCAGCCTTGTGTGTGGGGAGGTGTGGATACCCAGTCCACACAGATGAATGGGGGCACAGGTGTTCCACATTAGCGTGAAATCCTCTAAGTACTTCCTCAGTAAATCGGGGGGCACTCGTTTCTACTTGGACTTCAAATCCAACCCCCACTTTCCCCCACTCCCAGCCTAGGCATGCCATCAGGTAAGACAAGCTAAGGGATTCTATTAGATCCCAGGCGCTGCTGTCAGTTGGAGGAGACTCCCCACACTCACAATACCTGAACAAATCTTTGTGTGTGTGCTGTTGTTGGAGATACATAGTCCACGCAACTTTATGGGGGCTAAGTGTTCCCAGGGAGGGAATGTACTTAAAACACCTCCACTGCCCATAGAGAGGCACTCGCTATTACTTGGCTTTAGAGCCCAACCCCCACTTTCGCTCCCATCACGTCTTTGGAAAACACTCAGGGAAGATAACCTAAGGGATCCTATTAGATCCCAGATGCTGCTGTCAGTGGGAGGTGCCTCCCCACACTCAGGATACCAGAACAATTCTTCATGTGTGTGCTGGAGGTGGGGAAACAGAGTCCACGCATTTTTCAAGGAGCACAGGTATTCCCAGGTTGTGGGATTTTGGTGAATAATTTCCTCTTCCCATGGAGAAGCACTCGCTAATACCTGGATTTACAGCCCAACCCCCAATTTCCCCCGCACTCCGCCCTTGGCAAGCCATCATTGAAGGCAAGTAAATGTATTGTATTAGAACCCAGGCGCTGCTGTTAGTTGGAGGAACCTCCCCACACTCAAACATCTGAGCCAGATATCGTGTGTGTGCTGGAGGAGGGAAACTGAGTCCACACATCTTTATGGGGGCACAGGTGTTCCCAGCTTGGGGATATACTTTAACCACCTCCACTGCCAAAAGATAGGAACTCGCTAATACTTGGTTTTAGAGCACAACCCATAACTTCGCTGAAAACCTGGCCAAGGAAAATACTCAGGGAACTCAATCTAATGGATCCAATTAGATCCCAGCTGCTATTTTCAGTTGCAGAAGCCTCCCCACACTCAGGATACCAGAAAACTTCGTGTGTGTGCTGGAGGTGGGGAAACAAATAACACGCATTTTTCAGGGGTCACAGTAATTCCAAAGTTGTGGGTTGTAGTTTAAACATCTCCACTACCCATGGAGAGGCACACGCTGACACTTAATTTTAGAGCCCAAATCCCACTTTCAACCACACACT
The DNA here is from genome assembly GCF_048564905.1 of Vicugna pacos. NCBI lineage: Eukaryota > Metazoa > Chordata > Mammalia > Artiodactyla > Camelidae > Vicugna > Vicugna pacos. Next base: position 52,657,276 of record NW_027328740.1, read on the forward strand.
GCCCTAGGCAAACCATCAGGGAAGACAAGCAAAAGGATTCTATTAAAACCAAGACGCAGATGTCAGTTGAAGGAACTACCCCACCCTCAGGATACTGGAAACCAACCTTGTGTGGTGGGGAGGTATGAAGCCCCACTCCACGAAGATGAATGGGTGCTCAGGTGATTCCCTTTATGGAGAATTCATCTAAATACTTCCTCAGTCCTTCGGGGGGCACTCGCTACTATTTGGCCTCAAAGCCCAACCCCCAGGTTTCTCTCAGAGTCAGTCCTAGGGAAACACTCAGGGATTACAAGCTAAGGGATTCTATTAGAACCCAGCCGCTTCTGTCACCTGAAAGTGCCAGCCCACACTCAGGATACCAGAACACTTCTGCATGTGTGTTCAGGGGGTGGAGATACAGAGTCCACGCATTTTTCAAGGAGCACAGGTATTCCCATGTTGTGGGTTTTTGCTTAATTACCTCCAAATCCCATGGAGAAGCACTCGCTAATACTTGGATTTAGAGCCCAACCCACCCTTTCCCCAGCACTCCGTATCAGGCAAGCAAACAGGGTAGACAAGTTAAGCGATTTTATAAGAACCAAGGCCCTGCTCTCAGTTGGAGGAGGCTGCCCACTCTCAGGATAACTGTGCAAGTGTTCGTGTGTGTGCTGGAGGTGTGGAAACAGACTCCACGGATCTTTATGGGGGCACAGGTGTTCCCAGGTTAGGGATGTAGTTTAAACACCTCCACAAACCATAGAGAGGTCATCGCAAATACTTGGTTTCGGAGCCCAAACCACACTGTCCCCCGCACTCCCGCCTAGGCTTTCCATCAGGGAAGACAAGCAAAAGGATTCAATTAGAACCCAGGCGCTGCTGTCAGTTGGAGGAACTTCCCTGCACTCAGAATTCCAGAACTCATTCTTAGGTGTGGGAGAGATGTGCAGCCCCTCTCCACCCAGATGAATGGAGGAAAATGTGTTCCGTTTCGGAAGAAGTCCTCTAAGTACTTCCTCAATGGATCAGGGGGCACTCACTGCTACTTGGCCTCCAAGCCCAACCCCCAGCTTTCCCTCATGGCCTGGCCTAAAGGAACACTCAGGGAACAGAAGCTAAGGGATACTAATAGAACCCAGGTGCTGCTGTCAGTTTGAGGAACCTCCCCACACTCAGAATACAAGAACATTTCTTCGTGTGTGTGCTGGATGTAGGGAAAGAGTCAAAGCATCTTTCAGGGGGCACATTTATTCCATGGTTGTGGTTTGTAGGTTAAAAACCCACATCCCATGCATAGGCTCTCGCTAATACTTGGTTTAGAGCCCAACCCCCACTTTCCCCCACTCTCCAGCCTAGGCATGCCATCAGAGAAGGCAAGCTAAGGGATTCTATTAGAACCCAGGCGCTGCTGTCATTTGGAGGAGCCTCCCCACAATCAGGATACCTGAGCACGTCTCCGTGTGTGTGCTGGTCGTGGGGAAAATGATTCCACGCATCTTTATGGGGCACAGGTGTACCAAGGTTGGGGATGTAGTTAAACACTTTCACTGCTCATAGAGAGGCACTCGCTATTACTTTGGTTTAGTGTCCAACCACACCTTCGTCACAGCCCGGCCTATGGAAACTCTCAGGGAATTCAAGCCAAGTGATTATATTAGATCTCAGGTGCTGCTGTCAGTTGGAGGAGCCTCCCCACACTCAGGATACCAGAAAAGTTCTTCATGTGTGTCCTGGAGGTGGGGAAACAAAGTCCACGTTTATTTATTGGATCTCAGGTGTTCCCAGGTTGGGCATGTAGGTAAACACTTCCACTGCTCATAGAGAGGCACTCGCTATTATTTTGGTTTAGTGCCCAACCCCACCTTAACTCATATCGCGGCCAAAGGAAACAATCAGGGATGTCAATCCAAGAGATTCTATTAGATCCCAGGTGCTGCCGTCAGTTTGAGGAGCCTCCCCACACTTAGGATAGCCGAAGAGTTCTTCGTGTGTTAGCTGGAGTTGGGGAAACAGATCTACACATCTTGCAAGGGGCACAGGTATTCACAGGTTGTGGATTGCAGTTTAAAGACCTCCACATCCCGTGGAGAGGCACTCGATTGTACTTGTTTGTCGAGGCTGAACCCCACATTCCCCCACACTCTGGCATAGACAAGTCATCAGGGAAGGCAAACTTAGGGATTGTATTAGAACCCAGTCGCTGTTGTCAGTTGGAGAATCTTCCCCACACTCAGGATCCGGAATCCAGCCTTTAGTTTGGGGGATGTGTGGAGACCCACCCCACGCAGAAGAATGGGGGCACAGGTGTTCCACGTTAGGGAGAATTCCTCAAAATATTTCCTCAGTCCATTGGAGGCACTCGATGCTACTTGGCCTCCAATCCCAACCCCCAGCTTTCCCTCGCAGTCCGGCGTAGGGAAACACACAGGAAATACAAGCTAAGGGGTTTTATTGGAACCCAGGCACTGCTGTCATTTGGAAGATCTTTCCCACTCTCAGGATACCTGAACACATTTTCGTGTGTGTGCTGGAGGTGGTGAAAGAGTGTCCACGCATCTTCATGAGGGCACAGGTGTTCCCAGGTTTGGATGTAGTTTAAAAACCTCCACTGAACATAGAGAGGCACACGCCAATACATGGCTTTAGAGCCCAACACCCACCTAGGCTCAGAGCCCGGCCTAGTAAAACACTGAAGCATGTCAAACATAGGGATTATATTAGATCCCAGGTGCTGCTGTCAGTTGGAGGAGTCTCCCCACACTCAGCATACCAGAACACCACATCGTGTGTGTGCTGAAGGTGGGGAAACAGTGTCTTTGCAACTTTCAGGGGGCACAGGTATTCCCAAATATTTGGTTGTAGGTTAAACCACTTCAAATCCCGTGGAGAGGCACTCAATAATACTTGGTTTTTGAGCCCAACCCTCACATTCCCCCACACTCCCGCCTAGGCTAGCCAACAGTGAAGACAAGTTAATGGATTGTATTAGAACCCAGGCCCTGCTGTCAGTTGTAGGTGTCTCCCCACACTCTGGAAACCTCAACCCGTCTTCGTGTGTGTGCTGGAGTTGTGGAAACAGAGTCGACGCATTTTTTGGGGGGCACAGTTGTTCCAAGTTTGGGGATGTATTTTAAACACCTCCACTGCCCATAGAGAGGCACTCGCTATTACTAGTCTTTAGTGCCCAACACCCAACTTCGCTCACAGCCTGGCCAATGGAAACACTCAGGGAAAGCAAGCCAAATGATATTATAAGTTCCCAGTTGCTGCTGTCATTTGGAGGTGCCTACCCACACTCAGTATACCAGAACTATTCTTCGTGGGTGTGCTGGAGGTGAGGACAGAGAGACCACGCATTTTTATGGGGGGCAGGTGTTTAAAGGTTAGGGATGTAGTTTTAAAAACCTCCAATCCCATAGAGAGGCACTCGCTAAAACCTAGCTATAGAGACCAAACCCCACATTAGATCAAAGCCTGGCCTATGTAAACACTCAGGGAACACAAGCTAAGGGATTCTAATAGAACCCAGGTGCTGCTGTCATTTGGAGTAGCCTCCCCATGCTCAGGATTCCAGAAAACTTCTTCGTGTGTGTGCTGTTGGTGGAGAAACAGTGTCCACGCATATTCCAGGGGGCAAAGAAAGGTATTCCCTTGTTGGGGGTTGTTGGTTAAACACCTCAACTTCCCATGGAGAGGCACTCACTAATACTTGGATTTAGAGCCCAAATCCCACTTTGAACCGCACTCCAGCTTATGCAATCCATCAGGGAAGAGAAGCTTAAGGATTCTACTAGAACACTGGCACTGCTCTCAGTTGGAGGAACTTTCCCACTCTCAGAATTCCGGAAGCCAACCTTGTGTGGCGGGGAGATGTGGAGCCACAATCCAAGTAGATGAATGGGGTCACACTTGTTTCCCATTAGAGAGAAGTCCTCTAAATAATTCCATATTCCATCGGGGTCAGTTGCTGCTACTTGGCCTCCAAGCCAAACTCCCAGATTTCCCTCTCAGCCCGGCATAGGGACACACTCAAGGAATACAAGCTAAGGGATTCTATTAGAACCCAGGCGCTGCTGTCATTTGGAGGAGCCTCCCCACAATCAGGATACCTGAGCACGTCTCCGTGTGTGTGCTGGAGGTGGGGAATCAGTGTCCACGCATCTTTATGGGGGCACAGGTGTTCCAAGGTTGGGGAAGATCTTTCAAATCCTCCACTGCCCACAGAGATGCACTAGCTTATTCTTGGCTTTAGAGCCCATTCCCCACCATCGCTCACTGCTAGGTCTAGGAAAAAACTTAGGGAAGTCAAGCTGAGTTATTCTATTAGAACGCAGGCGCTGCTGTCAGTTGGAGGAACTTCCACACACTCAGGATTCCGGATCCCAGCCTTGTGTGTGGGGAGGTGTGGATACCCAGTCCACACAGATGAATGGGGGCACAGGTGTTCCACATTAGCGTGAAATCCTCTAAGTACTTCCTCAGTAAATCGGGGGGCACTCGTTGCTACTTGGACTTCAAATCCAACCCCCACTTTCCCCCACTCCCAGCCTAGGCATGCCATCATGTAAGACAAGCTAAGGGATTCTATTAGATCCCAGGCGCTGCTGTCAGTTGGAGGAGACTCCCCACACTCACGATACCTGAACAAATCTTTGTGTGTGTGCTGTTGTTGGAGATACATAGTCCACGCAACTTTATGGGGGCTAAGTGTTCCCAGGGAGGGAATGTACTTAAAACACCTCCACTGCCCATAGAGAGGCACTCGCTATTACTTGGCTTTAGAGCCCAACCCCCACTTTCGCTCCCATCACGTCTTTGGAAAACACTCAGGGAAGATAACCTAAGGGATCCTATTAGATCCCAGATGCTGCTGTCAGTGGGAGGTGCCTCCCCACACTCAGGATACCAGAACAATTCTTCATGTGTGTGCTGGAGGTGGGGAAACAGAGTCCACGCATTTTTCAAGGAGCACAGGTATTCCCAGGTTGTGGGATTTTGGTGAATAATTTCCTCTTCCCATGGAGAAGCACTCGCTAATACCTGGATTTACAGCCCAACCCCCAATTTCCCCCGCACTCCGCCCTTGGCAAGCCATCATTGAAGGCAAGTAAATGTATTGTATTAGAACCCAGGCGCTGCTGTTAGTTGGAGGAACCTCCCCACACTCAAACATCTGAGCCAGATATCCTGTGTGTGCTGGAGGAGGGAAACTGAGTCCACACATCTTTATGGGGGCACAGGTGTTCCCAGCTTGGGGATATACTTTAACCACCTCCACTGCCAAAAGATAGGAACTCGCTAATACTTGGTTTTAGAGCACAACCCATAACTTCGCTGAAAACCTGGCCAAGGAAAATACTCAGGGAACTCAATCTAATGGATCCAATTAGATCCCAGCTGCTATTTTCAGTTGCAGAAGCCTCCCCACACTCAGGATACCAGAAAACTTCGTGTGTGTGCTGGAGGTGGGGAAACAAATAACACGCATTTTTCAGGGGTCACAGTAATTCCAAAGTTGTGGGTTGTAGTTTAAACATCTCCACTACCCATGGAGAGGCACACGCTGACACTTAATTTTAGAGCCCAAATCCCACTTTCAACCACACACTGCCCTAGGCAAACCATCAGGGAAGACAAGCAAAAGGATTCTATTAAAACCAAGACGCAGATGTCAGTTGAAGGAACTACCCCACCCTCAGGATACTGGAAACCAACCTTGTGTGGTGGGGAGGTATGAAGCCCCACTCCACGAAGATGAATGGGTGCTCAGGTGATTCCCTTTATGGAGAATTCATCTAAATACTTCCTCAGTCCATCGGGGGGCACTCGCTACTATTTGGCCTCAAAGCCCAACCCCAGGTTTCTCTCAGAGTCAGTCCTAGGGAAACACTCAGGGATTACAAGCTAAGGGATTCTATTAGAACCCAGCCGCTTCTGTCACCTGAAAGTGCCAGCCCACACTCAGGATACCAGAACACTTCTGCATGTGTGTTCAGGGGGTGGAGATACAGAGTCCACGCATTTTTCAAGGAGCACAGGTATTCCCATGTTGTGGGTTTTTGCTTAATTACCTCCAAATCCCATGGAGAAGCACTCGCTAATACTTGGATTTAGAGCCCAACCCACCCTTTCACCAGCACTCCGTATCAGGCAAGCAAACAGGGTAGACAAGTTAAGCGATTGTATAAGAACCAAGGCCCTGCTCTCAGTTGGAGGAGGCTGCCCACTCTCAGGATAACTGTGCAAGTGTTCGTGTGTGTGCTGGAGGTGTGGAAACAGACTCCACGGATCTTTATGGGGGCACAGGTGTTCCCAGGTTAGGGATGTAGTTTAAACACCTCCACAAACCATAGAGAGGTCATCGCAAATACTTGGTTTTGGAGCCCAAACCACACTGTCCCCCGCACTCCCGCCTAGGCTTTCCATCAGGGAAGACAAGCAAAAGGATTCAATTAGAACCCAGGCGCTGCTGTCAGTTGGAGGAACTTCACTGCACTCAGAATTCCAGAACTCATTCTTAGGTGTGGGAGAGATGTGCAGCCCCTCTCCACCCAGATGAATGGAGGAAAAGGTGTTCCGTTTCGGGAGAAGTCCTCTAAGTACTTCCTCAATGGATCAGGGGGCACTCACTGCTACTTGGCCTCCAAGCCCAACCCCCAGCTTTCCCTCATGGCCTGGCCTAAAGGAACACTCAGGGAACAGAAGCTAAGGGATACTAATAGAACCCAGGTGCTGCTGTCAGTTTGAGGAACCTCCCCACACTCAGAATACCAGATCATTTCTTCGTGTGTGTGCTGGACGTAGGGAAAGAGTCAAAGCATCTTTCAGGGGGCACATTTATTCCATGGTTGTGGTTTGTAGGTTAAAAACCCACATCCCATGCATAGGCTCTCGCTAATACTTGGTTTAGAGCCCAACCCCCACTTTCCCCCACTCTCCAGCCTAGGCATGCCATCAGAGAAGGCAAGCTAAGGGATTCTATTAGAACCCAGGCGCTGCTGTCATTTGGAGGAGCCTCCCCACAATCAGGATACCTGAGCACGTCTCCGTGTGTGTGCTGGTCGTGGGGAAAATGATTCCACGCATCTTTATGGGGCACAGGTGTACCAAGGTTGGGGATGTAGTTAAACACTTTCACTGCTCATAGAGAGGCACTCGCTATTACTTTGGTTTAGTGTCCAACCACACCTTCGTCACAGCCCGGCCTATGGAAACTCTCAGGGAATTCAAGCCAAGTGATTATATTAGATCTCAGGTGCTGCTGTCAGTTGGAGGAGCCTCCCCACACTCAGGATACCAGAAAAGTTCTTCATGTGTGTCCTGGAGGTGGGGAAACAAAGTCCACGTTTATTTATTGGATCTCAGGTGTTCCCAGGTTGGGCATGTAGGTAAACACTTCCACTGCTCATAGAGAGGCACTCGCTATTATTTTGGTTTAGTGCCCAACCCCACCTTAACTCATATCGCGGCCAAAGGAAACAATCAGGGATGTCAATCCAAGAGATTCTATTAGATCCCAGGTGCTGCCGTCAGTTTGAGGAGCCTCCCCACACTTAGGATAGCCGAAGAGTTCTTCGTGTGTTAGCTGGAGTTGGGGAAACAGATCTACACATCTTGCAAGGGGCACAGGTATTCACAGGTTGTGGATTGCAGTTTAAAGACCTCCACATCCCGTGGAGAGGCACTCGATTGTACTTGTTTGTCGAGGCTGAACCCCACATTCCCCCACACTCTGGCATAGACAAGTCATCAGGGAAGGCAAACTTAGGGATTGTATTAGAACCCAGTCGCTGTTGTCAGTTGGAGAATCTTCCCCACACTCAGGATCCGGAATCCAGCCTTTAGTTTGGGGGATGTGTGGAGACCCACCCCACGCAGAAGAATGGGGGCACAGGTGTTCCACGTTAGGGAGAATTCCTCAAAATATTTCCTCAGTCCATTGGAGGCACTCGATGCTACTTGGCCTCCAATCCCAACCCCCAGCTTTCCCTCGCAGTCCGGCGTAGGGAAACACACAGGAAATACAAGCTAAGGGGTTTTATTGGAACCCAGGCACTGCTGTCATTTGGAAGATCTTTCCCACTCTCAGGATACCTGAACACATTTTCGTGTGTGTGCTGGAGGTGGTGAAAGAGTGTCCACGCATCTTCATGAGGGCACAGGTGTTCCCAGGTTTGGATGTAGTTTAAAAACCTCCACTGAACATAGAGAGGCACACGCCAATACATGGCTTTAGAGCCCAACACCCACCTAGGCTCAGAGCCCGGCCTAGTAAAACACTGAAGCATGTCAAACATAGGGATTATATTAGATCCCAGGTGCTGCTGTCAGTTGGAGGAGTCTCCCCACACTCAGCATACCAGAACACCACATCGTGTGTGTGCTGAAGGTGGGGAAACAGTGTCTTTGCAACTTTCAGGGGGCACAGGTATTCCCAAATATTTGGTTGTAGGTTAAACCACTTCAAATCCCGTGGAGAGGCACTCAATAATACTTGGTTTTTGAGCCCAACCCTCACATTCCCCCACACTCCCGCCTAGGCTAGCCAACAGTGAAGACAAGTTAATGGATTGTATTAGAACCCAGGCCCTGCTGTCAGTTGTAGGTGTCTCCCCACACTCTGGAAACCTCAACCCGTCTTCGTGTGTGTGCTGGAGTTGTGGAAACAGAGTCGACGCATTTTTTGGGGGGCACAGTTGTTCCAAGTTTGGGGATGTATTTTAAACACCTCCACTGCCCATAGAGAGGCACTCGCTATTACTAGTCTTTAGTGCCCAACACCCAACTTCGCTCACAGCCTGGCCAATGGAAACACTCAGGGAAAGCAAGCCAAATGATATTATAAGTTCCCAGTTGCTGCTGTCATTTGGAGGTGCCTACCCACACTCAGTATACCAGAACTATTCTTCGTGGGTGTGCTGGAGGTGAGGACAGAGAGACCACGCATTTTTATGGGGGGCAGGTGTTTAAAGGTTAGGGATGTAGTTTTAAAAACCTCCAATCCCATAGAGAGGCACTCGCTAAAACCTAGCTATAGAGACCAAACCCCACATTAGATCAAAGCCTGGCCTATGTAAACACTCAGGGAACACAAGCTAAGGGATTCTAATAGAACCCAGGTGCTGCTGTCATTTGGAGTAGCCTCCCCATGCTCAGGATTCCAGAAAACTTCTTCGTGTGTGTGCTGTTGGTGGAGAAACAGTGTCCACGCATATTCCAGGGGGCAAAGAAAGGTATTCCCTTGTTGGGGGTTGTTGGTTAAACACCTCAACTTCCCATGGAGAGGCACTCACTAATACTTGGATTTAGAGCCCAAATCCCACTTTGAACCGCACTCCAGCTTATGCAATCCATCAGGGAAGAGAAGCTTAAGGATTCTACTAGAACACTGGCACTGCTCTCAGTTGGAGGAACTTTCCCACTCTCAGAATTCCGGAAGCCAACCTTGTGTGGCGGGGAGATGTGGAGCCACAATCCAAGTAGATGAATGGGGTCACACTTGTTTCCCATTAGAGAGAAGTCCTCTAAATAATTCCATATTCCATCGGGGTCAGTTGCTGCTACTTGGCCTCCAAGCCAAACTCCCAGATTTCCCTCTCAGCCCGGCATAGGGACACACTCAAGGAATACAAGCTAAGGGATTCTATTAGAACCCAGGCGCTGCTGTCATTTGGAGGAGCCTCCCCACAATCAGGATACCTGAGCACGTCTCCGTGTGTGTGCTGGAGGTGGGGAATCAGTGTCCACGCATCTTTATGGGGGCACAGGTGTTCCAAGGTTGGGGAAGATCTTTCAAATCCTCCACTGCCCACAGAGATGCACTAGCTTATTCTTGGCTTTAGAGCCCATTCCCCACCATCGCTCACTGCTAGGTCTAGGAAAAAACTTAGGGAAGTCAAGCTGAGTTATTCTATTAGAACGCAGGCGCTGCTGTCAGTTGGAGGAACTTCCACACACTCAGGATTCCGGATCCCAGCCTTGTGTGTGGGGAGGTGTGGATACCCAGTCCACACAGATGAATGGGGGCACAGGTGTTCCACATTAGCGTGAAATCCTCTAAGTACTTCCTCAGTAAATCGGGGGGCACTCGTTGCTACTTGGACTTCAAATCCAACCCCCACTTTCCCCCACTCCCAGCCTAGGCATGCCATCATGTAAGACAAGCTAAGGGATTCTATTAGATCCCAGGCGCTGCTGTCAGTTGGAGGAGACTCCCCACACTCACGATACCTGAACAAATCTTTGTGTGTGTGCTGTTGTTGGAGATACATAGTCCACGCAACTTTATGGGGGCTAAGTGTTCCCAGGGAGGGAATGTACTTAAAACACCTCCACTGCCCATAGAGAGGCACTCGCTATTACTTGGCTTTAGAGCCCAACCCCCACTTTCGCTCCCATCACGTCTTTGGAAAACACTCAGGGAAGATAACCTAAGGGATCCTATTAGATCCCAGATGCTGCTGTCAGTGGGAGGTGCCTCCCCACACTCAGGATACCAGAACAATTCTTCATGTGTGTGCTGGAGGTGGGGAAACAGAGTCCACGCATTTTTCAAGGAGCACAGGTATTCCCAGGTTGTGGGATTTTGGTGAATAATTTCCTCTTCCCATGGAGAAGCACTCGCTAATACCTGGATTTACAGCCCAACCCCCAATTTCCCCCGCACTCCGCCCTTGGCAAGCCATCATTGAAGGCAAGTAAATGTATTGTATTAGAACCCAGGCGCTGCTGTTAGTTGGAGGAACCTCCCCACACTCAAACATCTGAGCCAGATATCCTGTGTGTGCTGGAGGAGGGAAACTGAGTCCACACATCTTTATGGGGGCACAGGTGTTCCCAGCTTGGGGATATACTTTAACCACCTCCACTGCCAAAAGATAGGAACTCGCTAATACTTGGTTTTAGAGCACAACCCATAACTTCGCTGAAAACCTGGCCAAGGAAAATACTCAGGGAACTCAATCTAATGGATCCAATTAGATCCCAGCTGCTATTTTCAGTTGCAGAAGCCTCCCCACACTCAGGATACCAGAAAACTTCGTGTGTGTGCTGGAGGTGGGGAAACAAATAACACGCATTTTTCAGGGGTCACAGTAATTCCAAAGTTGTGGGTTGTAGTTTAAACATCTCCACTACCCATGGAGAGGCACACGCTGACACTTAATTTTAGAGCCCAAATCCCACTTTCAACCACACACTGCCCTAGGCAAACCATCAGGGAAGACAAGCAAAAGGATTCTATTAAAACCAAGACGCAGATGTCAGTTGAAGGAACTACCCCACCCTCAGGATACTGGAAACCAACCTTGTGTGGTGGGGAGGTATGAAGCCCCACTCCACGAAGATGAATGGGTGCTCAGGTGATTCCCTTTATGGAGAATTCATCTAAATACTTCCTCAGTCCATCGGGGGGCACTCGCTACTATTTGGCCTCAAAGCCCAACCCCCAGGTTTCTCTCAGAGTCAGTCCTAGGGAAACACTCAGGGATTACAAGCTAAGGGATTCTATTAGAACCCAGCCGCTTCTGTCACCTGAAAGTGCCAGCCCACACTCAGGATACCAGAACACTTCTGCATGTGTGTTCAGGGGGTGGAGATACAGAGTCCACGCATTTTTCAAGGAGCACAGGTATTCCCATGTTGTGGGTTTTTGCTTAATTACCTCCAAATCCCATGGAGAAGCACTCGCTAATACTTGGATTTAGAGACCAACCCACCCTTTCCCCAGCACTCCGTATCAGCCAAGCAAACAGGGTAGACAAGTTAAGCGATTTTATAAGAACCAAGGCCCTGCTCTCAGTTGGAGGAGGCTGCCCACACTCAGGATAACTGTGCAAGTGTTCGTGTGTGTGCTGGAGGTGTGGAAACAGACTCCACGGATCTTTATGGGGGCACAGGTGTTCCCAGGTTAGGGATGTAGTTTAAACACCTCCACAAACCATAGAGAGGTCATCGCAAATACTTGGTTTCGGAGCCCAAACCACACTGTCCCCCGCACTCCCGCCTAGGCTTTCCATCAGGGAAGACAAGCAAAAGGATTCAATTAGAACCCAGGCGCTGCTGTCAGTTGGAGGAACTTCCCTGCACTCAGAATTCCAGAACTCATTCTTAGGTGTGGGAGAGATGTGCAGCCCCTCTCCACCCAGATGAATGGAGGAAAAGGTGTTCCGTTTCGGGAGAAGTCCTCTAAGTACTTCCTCAATGGATCAGGGGGCACTCACTGCTACTTGGCCTCCAAGCCCAACCCCCAGCTTTCCCTCATGGCCTGGCCTAAAGGAACACTCAGGGAACAGAAGCTAAGGGATACTAATAGAACCCAGGTGCTGCTGTCAGTTTGAGGAACCTCCCCACACTCAGAATACCAGAACATTTCTTCGTGTGTGTGCTGGATGTAGGGAAATAGTCAAAGCATCTTTCAGGGGGCACATTTATTCCATGGTTGTGGTTTGTAGGTTAAAAACCCACATCCCATGCATAGGCTCTCGCTAATACTTGGTTTAGAGCCCAACCCCCACTTTCCCCCACTCTCCAGCCTAGGCATGCCATCAGAGAAGGCAAGCTAAGGGATTCTATTAGAACCCAGGCGCTGCTGTCATTTGGAGGAGCCTCCCCACAATCAGGATACCTGAGCACGTCTCCGTGTGTGTGCTGGTCGTGGGGAAAATGATTCCACGCATCTTTATGGGGCACAGGTGTACCAAGGTTGGGGATGTAGTTAAACACTTTCACTGCTCATAGAGAGGCACTCGCTATTACTTTGGTTTAGTGTCCAACCACACCTTCGTCACAGCCCGGCCTATGGAAACTCTCAGGGAATTCAAGCCAAGTGATTATATTAGATCTCAGGTGCTGCTGTCAGTTGGAGGAGCCTCCCCACACTCAGGATACCAGAAAAGTTCTTCATGTGTGTCCTGGAGGTGGGGAAACAAAGTCCACGTTTATTTATTGGATCTCAGGTGTTCCCAGGTTGGGCATGTAGGTAAACACTTCCACTGCTCATAGAGAGGCACTCGCTATTATTTTGGTTTAGTGCCCAACCCCACCTTAACTCATATCGCGGCCAAAGGAAACAATCAGGGATGTCAATCCAAGAGATTCTATTAGATCCCAGGTGCTGCCGTCAGTTTGAGGAGCCTCCCCACACTTAGGATAGCCGAAGAGTTCTTCGTGTGTTAGCTGGAGTTGGGGAAACAGATCTACACATCTTGCAAGGGGCACAGGTATTCACAGGTTGTGGATTGCAGTTTAAAGACCTCCACATCCCGTGGAGAGGCACTCGATTGTACTTGTTTGTCGAGGCTGAACCCCACATTCCCCCACACTCTGGCATAGACAAGTCATCAGGGAAGGCAAACTTAGGGATTGTATTAGAACCCAGTCGCTGTTGTCAGTTGGAGAATCTTCCCCACACTCAGGATCCGGAATCCAGCCTTTAGTTTGGGGGATGTGTGGAGACCCACCCCACGCAGAAGAATGGGGGCACAGGTGTTCCACGTTAGGGAGAATTCCTCAAAATATTTCCTCAGTCCATTGGAGGCACTCGATGCTACTTGGCCTCCAATCCCAACCCCCAGCTTTCCCTCGCAGTCCGGCGTAGGGAAACACACAGGAAATACAAGCTAAGGGGTTTTATTGGAACCCAGGCACTGCTGTCATTTGGAAGATCTTTCCCACTCTCAGGATACCTGAACACATTTTCGTGTGTGTGCTGGAGGTGGTGAAAGAGTGTCCACGCATCTTCATGAGGGCACAGGTGTTCCCAGGTTTGGATGTAGTTTAAAAACCTCCACTGAACATAGAGAGGCACACGCCAATACATGGCTTTAGAGCCCAACACCCACCTAGGCTCAGAGCCCGGCCTAGTAAAACACTGAAGCATGTCAAACATAGGGATTATATTAGATCCCAGGTGCTGCTGTCAGTTGGAGGAGTCTCCCCACACTCAGCATACCAGAACACCACATCGTGTGTGTGCTGAAGGTGGGGAAACAGTGTCTTTGCAACTTTCAGGGGGCACAGGTATTCCCAAATATTTGGTTGTAGGTTAAACCACTTCAAATCCCGTGGAGAGGCACTCAATAATACTTGGTTTTTGAGCCCAACCCTCACATTCCCCCACACTCCCGCCTAGGCTAGCCAACAGTGAAGACAAGTTAATGGATTGTATTAGAACCCAGGCCCTGCTGTCAGTTGTAGGTGTCTCCCCACACTCTGGAAACCTCAACCCGTCTTCGTGTGTGTGCTGGAGTTGTGGAAACAGAGTCGACGCATTTTTTGGGGGGCACAGTTGTTCCAAGTTTGGGGATGTATTTTAAACACCTCCACTGCCCATAGAGAGGCACTCGCTATTACTAGTCTTTAGTGCCCAACACCCAACTTCGCTCACAGCCTGGCCAATGGAAACACTCAGGGAAAGCAAGCCAAATGATATTATAAGTTCCCAGTTGCTGCTGTCATTTGGAGGTGCCTACCCACACTCAGTATACCAGAACTATTCTTCGTGGGTGTGCTGGAGGTGAGGACAGAGAGACCACGCATTTTTATGGGGGGCAGGTGTTTAAAGGTTAGGGATGTAGTTTTAAAAACCTCCAATCCCATAGAGAGGCACTCGCTAAAACCTAGCTATAGAGACCAAACCCCACATTAGATCAAAGCCTGGCCTATGTAAACACTCAGGGAACACAAGCTAAGGGATTCTAATAGAACCCAGGTGCTGCTGTCATTTGGAGTAGCCTCCCCATGCTCAGGATTCCAGAAAACTTCTTCGTGTGTGTGCTGTTGGTGGAGAAACAGTGTCCACGCATATTCCAGGGGGCAAAGAAAGGTATTCCCTTGTTGGGGGTTGTTGGTTAAACACCTCAACTTCCCATGGAGAGGCACTCACTAATACTTGGATTTAGAGCCCAAATCCCACTTTGAACCGCACTCCAGCTTATGCAATCCATCAGGGAAGAGAAGCTTAAGGATTCTACTAGAACACTGGCACTGCTCTCAGTTGGAGGAACTTTCCCACTCTCAGAATTCCGGAAGCCAACCTTGTGTGGCGGGGAGATGTGGAGCCACAATCCAAGTAGATGAATGGGGTCACACTTGTTTCCCATTAGAGAGAAGTCCTCTAAGTAATTCCATATTCCATCGGGGTCAGTTGCTGCTACTTGGCCTCCAAGCCAAACTCCCAGATTTCCCTCTCAGCCCGGCATAGGGACACACTCAAGGAATACAAGCTAAGGGATTCTATTAGAACCCAGGCGCTGCTGTCATTTGGAGGAGCCTCCCCACAATCAGGATACCTGAGCACGTCTCCGTGTGTGTGCTGGAGGTGGGGAATCAGTGTCCACGCATCTTTATGGGGGCACAGGTGTTCCAAGGTTGGGGAAGATCTTTCAAATCCTCCACTGCCCACAGAGATGCACTAGCTTATTCTTGGCTTTAGAGCCCATTCCCCACCATCGCTCACTGCTAGGTCTAGGAAAAAACTTAGGGAAGTCAAGCTGAGTTATTCTATTAGAACGCAGGCGCTGCTGTCAGTTGGAGGAACTTCCACACACTCAGGATTCCGGATCCCAGCCTTGTGTGTGGGGAGGTGTGGATACCCAGTCCACACAGATGAATGGGGGCACAGGTGTTCCACATTAGCGTGAAATCCTCTAAGTACTTCCTCAGTAAATCGGGGGGCACTCGTTGCTACTTGGACTTCAAATCCAACCCCCACTTTCCCCCACTCCCAGCCTAGGCATGCCATCATGTAAGACAAGCTAAGGGATTCTATTAGATCCCAGGCGCTGCTGTCAGTTGGAGGAGACTCCCCACACTCACGATACCTGAACAAATCTTTGTGTGTGTGCTGTTGTTGGAGATACATAGTCCACGCAACTTTATGGGGGCTAAGTGTTCCCAGGGACGGAATGTACTTAAAACACCTCCACTGCCCATAGAGAGGCACTCGCTATTACTTGGCTTTAGAGCCCAACCCCCACTTTCGCTCCCATCACGTCTTTGGAAAACACTCAGGGAAGATAACCTAAGGGATCCTATTAGATCCCAGATGCTGCTGTCAGTGGGAGGTGCCTCCCCACACTCAGGATACCAGAACAATTCTTCATGTGTGTGCTGGAGGTGGGGAAACAGAGTCCACGCATTTTTCAAGGAGCACAGGTATTCCCAGGTTGTGGGATTTTGGTGAATAATTTCCTCTTCCCATGGAGAAGCACTCGCTAATACCTGGATTTACAGCCCAACCCCCAATTTCCCCCGCACTCCGCCCTTGGCAAGCCATCATTGAAGGCAAGTAAATGTATTGTATTAGAACCCAGGCGCTGCTGTTAGTTGGAGGAACCTCCCCACACTCAAACATCTGAGCCAGATATCGTGTGTGTGCTGGAGGAGGGAAACTGAGTCCACACATCTTTATGGGGGCACAGGTGTTCCCAGCTTGGGGATATACTTTAACCACCTCCACTGCCAAAAGATAGGAACTCGCTAATACTTGGTTTTAGAGCACAACCCATAACTTCGCTGAAAACCTGGCCAAGGAAAATACTCAGGGAACTCAATCTAATGGATCCAATTAGATCCCAGCTGCTATTTTCAGTGGCAGAAGCCTCCCCACACTCAGGATACCAGAAAACTTCGTGTGTGTGCTGGAGGTGGGGAAACAAATAACACGCATTTTTCAGGGGTCACAGTAATTCCAAAGTTGTGGGTTGTAGTTTAAACATCTCCACTACCCATGGAGAGGCACACGCTGACACTTAATTTTAGAGCCCAAATCCCACTTTCAACCACACACTGCCCTAGGCAAACCATCAGGGAAGACAAGCAAAAGGATTCTATTAAAACCAAGACGCAGATGTCAGTTGAAGGAACTACCCCACCCTCAGGATACTGGAAACCAACCTTGTGTGGTGGGGAGGTATGAAGCCCCACTCCACGAAGATGAATGGGTGCTCAGGTGATTCCCTTTATGGAGAATTCATCTAAATACTTCCTCAGTCCATCGGGGGGCACTCGCTACTATTTGGCCTCAAAGCCCAACCCCCAGGTTTCTCTCAGAGTCAGTCCTAGGGAAACACTCAGGGATTACAAGCTAAGGGATTCTATTAGAACCCAGCCGCTTCTGTCACCTGAAAGTGCCAGCCCACACTCAGGATACCAGAACACTTCTGCATGTGTGTTCAGGGGGTGGAGATACAGAGTCCACGCATTTTTCAAGGAGCACAGGTATTCCCATGTTGTGGGTTTTTGCTTAATTACCTCCAAATCCCATGGAGAAGCACTCGCTAATACTTGGATTTAGAGCCCAACCCACCCTTTCCCCAGCACTCCGTATCAGGCAAGCAAACAGGGTAGACAAGTTAAGCGATTTTATAAGAACCAAGGCCCTGCTCTCTGTTGGAGGAGGCTGCCCACACTCAGGATAACTGTGCAAGTGTTCGTGTGTGTGCTGGAGGTGTGGAAACAGACTCCACGGATCTTTATGGGGGCACAGGTGTTCCCAGGTTAGGGATGTAGTTTAAACACCTCCACAAACCATAGAGAGGTCATCGCAAATACTTGGTTTCGGAGCCCAAACCACACTGTCCCCCGCACTCCCGCCTAGGCTTTCCATCAGGGAAGACAAGCAAAAGGATTCAATTAGAACCCAGGCGCTGCTGTCAGTTGGAGGAACTTCCCTGCACTCAGAATTCCAGAACTCATTCTTAGGTGTGGGAGAGATGTGCAGCCCCTCTCCACCCAGATGAATGGAGGAAAAGGTGTTCCGTTTCGGGAGAAGTCCTCTAAGTACTTCCTCAATGGATCAGGGGGCACTCACTGCTACTTGGCCTCCAAGCCCAACCCCCAGCTTTCCCTCATGGCCTGGCCTAAAGGAACACTCAGGGAACAGAAGCTAAGGGATACTAATAGAACCCAGGTGCTGCTGTCAGTTTGAGGAACCTCCCCACACTCAGAATACCAGAACATTTCTTCGTGTGTGTGCTGGATGTAGGGAAAGAGTCAAAGCATCTTTCAGGGGTCACATTTATTCCATGGTTGTGGTTTGTAGGTTAAAAACCCACATCCCATGCATAGGCTCTCGCTAATACTTGGTTTAGAGCCCAACCCCCACTTTCCCCCACTCTCCAGCCTAGGCATGCCATCAGAGAAGGCAAGCTAAGGGATTCTATTAGAACCCAGGCGCTGCTGTCATTTGGAGGAGCCTCCCCACAATCAGGATACCTGAGCACGTCTCCGTGTGTGTGCTGGTCGTGGGGAAAATGATTCCACGCATCTTTATGGGGCACAGGTGTACCAAGGTTGGGGATGTAGTTAAACACTTTCACTGCTCATAGAGAGGCACTCGCTATTACTTTGGTTTAGTGTCCAACCACACCTTCGTCACAGCCCGGCCTATGGAAACTCTCAGGGAATTCAAGCCAAGTGATTATATTAGATCTCAGGTGCTGCTGTCAGTTGGAGGAGCCTCCCCACACTCAGGATACCAGAAAAGTTCTTCATGTGTGTCCTGGAGGTGGGGAAACAAAGTCCACGTTTATTTATTGGATCTCAGGTGTTCCCAGGTTGGGCATGTAGGTAAACACTTCCACTGCTCATAGAGAGGCACTCGCTATTATTTTGGTTTAGTGCCCAACCCCACCTTAACTCATATCGCGGCCAAAGGGAACAATCAGGGATGTCAATCCAAGAGATTCTATTAGATCCCAGGTGCTGCCGTCAGTTTGAGGAGCCTCCCCACACTTAGGATAGCCGAAGAGTTCTTCGTGTGTTAGCTGGAGTTGGGGAAACAGATCTACACATCTTGCAAGGGGCACAGGTATTCACAGGTTGTGGATTGCAGTTTAAAGACCTCCACATCCCGTGGAGAGGCACTCGATTGTACTTGTTTGTCGAGGCTGAACCCCACATTCCCCCACACTCTGGCATAGACAAGTCATCAGGGAAGGCAAACTTAGGGATTGTATTAGAACCCAGTCGCTGTTGTCAGTTGGAGAATCTTCCCCACACTCAGGATCCGGAATCCAGCCTTTAGTTTGGGGGATGTGTGGAGACCCACCCCACGCAGAAGAATGGGGGCACAGGTGTTCCACGTTAGGGAGAATTCCTCAAAATATTTCCTCAGTCCATTGGAGGCACTCGATGCTACTTGGCCTCCAATCCCAACCCCCAGCTTTCCCTCGCAGTCCGGCGTAGGGAAACACACAGGAAATACAAGCTAAGGGGTTTTATTGGAACCCAGGCACTGCTGTCATTTGGAAGATCTTTCCCACTCTCAGGATACCTGAACACATTTTCGTGTGTGTGCTGGAGGTGGTGAAAGAGTGTCCACGCATCTTCATGAGGGCACAGGTGTTCCCAGGTTTGGATGTAGTTTAAAAACCTCCACTGAACATAGAGAGGCACACGCCAATACATGGCTTTAGAGCCCAACACCCACCTAGGCTCAGAGCCCGGCCTAGTAAAACACTGAAGCATGTCAAACATAGGGATTATATTAGATCCCAGGTGCTGCTGTCAGTTGGAGGAGTCTCCCCACACTCAGCATACCAGAACACCACATCGTGTGTGTGCTGAAGGTGGGGAAACAGTGTCTTTGCAACTTTCAGGGGGCACAGGTATTCCCAAATATTTGGTTGTAGGTTAAACCACTTCAAATCCCGTGGAGAGGCACTCAATAATACTTGGTTTTTGAGCCCAACCCTCACATTCCCCCACACTCCCGCCTAGGCTAGCCAACAGTGAAGACAAGTTAATGGATTGTATTAGAACCCAGGCCCTGCTGTCAGTTGTAGGTGTCTCCCCACACTCTGGAAACCTCAACCCGTCTTCGTGTGTGTGCTGGAGTTGTGGAAACAGAGTCGACGCATTTTTTGGGGGGCACAGTTGTTCCAAGTTTGGGGATGTATTTTAAACACCTCCACTGCCCATAGAGAGGCACTCGCTATTACTAGTCTTTAGTGCCCAACACCCAACTTCGCTCACAGCCTGGCCAATGGAAACACTCAGGGAAAGCAAGCCAAATGATATTATAAGTTCCCAGTTGCTGCTGTCATTTGGAGGTGCCTACCCACACTCAGTATACCAGAACTATTCTTCGTGGGTGTGCTGGAGGTGAGGACAGAGAGACCACGCATTTTTATGGGGGGCAGGTGTTTAAAGGTTAGGGATGTAGTTTTAAAAACCTCCAATCCCATAGAGAGGCACTCGCTAAAACCTAGCTATAGAGACCAAACCCCACATTAGACCAAAGCCTGGCCTATGTAAACACTCAGGGAACACAAGCTAAGGGATTCTAATAGAACCCAGGTGCTGCTGTCATTTGGAGTAGCCTCCCCATGCTCAGGATTCCAGAAAACTTCTTCGTGTGTGTGCTGTTGGTGGAGAAACAGTGTCCACGCATATTCCAGGGGGCAAAGAAAGGTATTCCCTTGTTGGGGGTTGTTGGTTAAACACCTCAACTTCCCATGGAGAGGCACTCACTAATACTTGGATTTAGAGCCCAAATCCCACTTTGAACCGCACTCCAGCTTATGCAATCCATCAGGGAAGAGAAGCTTAAGGATTCTACTAGAACACTGGCACTGCTCTCAGTTGGAGGAACTTTCCCACTCTCAGAATTCCGGAAGCCAACCTTGTGTGGCGGGGAGATGTGGAGCCACAATCCAAGTAGATGAATGGGGTCACACTTGTTTCCCATTAGAGAGAAGTCCTCTAAATAATTCCATATTCCATCGGGGTCAGTTGCTGCTACTTGGCCTCCAAGCCAAACTCCCAGATTTCCCTCTCAGCCCGGCATAGGGACACACTCAAGGAATACAAGCTAAGGGATTCTATTAGAACCCAGGCGCTGCTGTCATTTGGAGGAGCCTCCCCACAATCAGGATACCTGAGCACGTCTCCGTGTGTGTGCTGGAGGTGGGGAATCAGTGTCCACGCATCTTTATGGGGGCACAGGTGTTCCAAGGTTGGGGAAGATCTTTCAAATCCTCCACTGCCCACAGAGATGCACTAGCTTATTCTTGGCTTTAGAGCCCATTCCCCACCATCGCTCACTGCTAGGTCTAGGAAAAAACTTAGGGAAGTCAAGCTGAGTTATTCTATTAGAACGCAGGCGCTGCTGTCAGTTGGAGGAACTTCCACACACTCAGGATTCCGGATCCCAGCCTTGTGTGTGGGGAGGTGTGGATACCCAGTCCACACAGATGAATGGGGGCACAGGTGTTCCACATTAGCGTGAAATCCTCTAAGTACTTCCTCAGTAAATCGGGGGGCACTCGTTGCTACTTGGACTTCAAATCCAACCCCCACTTTCCCCCACTCCCAGCCTAGGCATGCCATCAGGTAAGACAAGCTAAGGGATTCTATTAGATCCCAGGCGCTGCTGTCAGTTGGAGGAGACTCCCCACACTCACGATACCTGAACAAATCTTTGTGTGTGTGCTGTTGTTGGAGATACATAGTCCACGCAACTTTATGGGGGCTAAGTGTTCCCAGGGAGGGAATGTACTTAAAACACCTCCACTGCCCATAGAGAGGCACTCGCTATTACTTGGCTTTAGAGCCCAACCCCCACTTTCGCTCCCATCACGTCTTTGGAAAACACTCAGGGAAGATAACCTAAGGGATCCTATTAGATCCCAGATGCTGCTGTCAGTGGGAGGTGCCTCCCCACACTCAGGATACCAGAACAATTCTTCATGTGTGTGCTGGAGGTGGGGAAACAGAGTCCACGCATTTTTCAAGGAGCACAGGTATTCCCAGGTTGTGGGATTTTGGTGAATAATTTCCTCTTCCCATGGAGAAGCACTCGCTAATACCTGGATTTACAGCCCAACCCCCAATTTCTCCCGCACTCCGCCCTTGGCAAGCCATCATTGAAGGCAAGTAAATGTATTGTATTAGAACCCAGGCGCTGCTGTTAGTTGGAGGAACCTCCCCACACTCAAACATCTGAGCCAGATATCGTGTGTGTGCTGGAGGAGGGAAACTGAGTCCACACATCTTTATGGGGGCACAGGTGTTCCCAGCTTGGGGATATACTTTAACCACCTCCACTGCCAAAAGATAGGAACTCGCTAATACTTGGTTTTAGAGCACAACCCATAACTTCGCTGAAAACCTGGCCAAGGAAAATACTCAGGGAACTCAATCTAATGGATCCAATTAGATCCCAGCTGCTATTTTCAGTGGCAGAAGCCTCCCCACACTCAGGATACCAGAAAACTTCGTGTGTGTGCTGGAGGTGGGGAAACAAATAACACGCATTTTTCAGGGGTCACAGTAATTCCAAAGTTGTGGGTTGTAGTTTAAACATCTCCACTACCCATGGAGAGGCACACGCTGACACTTAATTTTAGAGCCCAAATCCCACTTTCAACCACACACTGCCCTAGGCAAACCATCAGGGAAGACAAGCAAAAGGATTCTATTAAAACCAAGACGCAGATGTCAGTTGAAGGAACTACCCCACCCTCAGGATACTGGAAACCAACCTTGTGTGGTGGGGAGGTATGAAGCCCCACTCCACGAAGATGAATGGGTGCTCAGGTGATTCCCTTTATGGAGAATTCATCTAAATACTTCCTCAGTCCATCGGGGGGCACTCGCTACTATTTGGCCTCAAAGCCCAACCCCCAGGTTTCTCTCAGAGTCAGTCCTAGGGAAACACTCAGGGATTACAAGCTAAGGGATTCTATTAGAACCCAGCCGCTTCTGTCACCTGAAAGTGCCAGCCCACACTCAGGATACCAGAACACTTCTGCATGTGTGTTCAGGGGGTGGAGATACAGAGTCCACGCATTTTTCAAGGAGCACAGGTATTCCCATGTTGTGGGTTTTTGCTTAATTACCTCCAAATCCCATGGAGAAGCACTCGCTAATACTTGGATTTAGAGCCCAACCCACCCTTTCCCCAGCACTCCGTATCAGGCAAGCAAACAGGGTAGACAAGTTAAGCGATTTTATAAGAACCAAGGCCCTGCTCTCTGTTGGAGGAGGCTGCCCACACTCAGGATAACTGTGCAAGTGTTCGTGTGTGTGCTGGAGGTGTGGAAACAGACTCCACGGATCTTTATGGGGGCACAGGTGTTCCCAGGTTAGGGATGTAGTTTAAACACCTCCACAAACCATAGAGAGGTCATCGCAAATACTTGGTTTCGGAGCCCAAACCACACTGTCCCCCGCACTCCCGCCTAGGCTTTCCATCAGGGAAGACAAGCAAAAGGATTCAATTAGAACCCAGGCGCTGCTGTCAGTTGGAGGAACTTCCCTGCACTCAGAATTCCAGAACTCATTCTTAGGTGTGGGAGAGATGTGCAGCCCCTCTCCACCCAGATGAATGGAGGAAAAGGTGTTCCGTTTCGGGAGAAGTCCTCTAAGTACTTCCTCAATGGATCAGGGGGCACTCACTGCTACTTGGCCTCCAAGCCCAACCCCCAGCTTTCCCTCATGGCCTGGCCTAAAGGAACACTCAGGGAACAGAAGCTAAGGGATACTAATAGAACCCAGGTGCTGCTGTCAGTTTGAGGAACCTCCCCACACTCAGAATACCAGAACATTTCTTCGTGTGTGTGCTGGATGTAGGGAAAGAGTCAAAGCATCTTTCAGGGGTCACATTTATTCCATGGTTGTGGTTTGTAGGTTAAAAACCCACATCCCATGCATAGGCTCTCGCTAATACTTGGTTTAGAGCCCAACCCCCACTTTCCCCCACTCTCCAGCCTAGGCATGCCATCAGAGAAGGCAAGCTAAGGGATTCTATTAGAACCCAGGCGCTGCTGTCATTTGGAGGAGCCTCCCCACAATCAGGATACCTGAGCACGTCTCCGTGTGTGTGCTGGTCGTGGGGAAAATGATTCCACGCATCTTTATGGGGCACAGGTGTACCAAGGTTGGGGATGTAGTTAAACACTTTCACTGCTCATAGAGAGGCACTCGCTATTACTTTGGTTTAGTGTCCAACCACACCTTCGTCACAGCCCGGCCTATGGAAACTCTCAGGGAATTCAAGCCAAGTGATTATATTAGATCTCAGGTGCTGCTGTCAGTTGGAGGAGCCTCCCCACACTCAGGATACCAGAAAAGTTCTTCATGTGTGTCCTGGAGGTGGGGAAACAAAGTCCACGTTTATTTATTGGATCTCAGGTGTTCCCAGGTTGGGCATGTAGGTAAACACTTCCACTGCTCATAGAGAGGCACTCGCTATTATTTTGGTTTAGTGCCCAACCCCACCTTAACTCATATCGCGGCCAAAGGGAACAATCAGGGATGTCAATCCAAGAGATTCTATTAGATCCCAGGTGCTGCCGTCAGTTTGAGGAGCCTCCCCACACTTAGGATAGCCGAAGAGTTCTTCGTGTGTTAGCTGGAGTTGGGGAAACAGATCTACACATCTTGCAAGGGGCACAGGTATTCACAGGTTGTGGATTGCAGTTTAAAGACCTCCACATCCCGTGGAGAGGCACTCGATTGTACTTGTTTGTCGAGGCTGAACCCCACATTCCCCCACACTCTGGCATAGACAAGTCATCAGGGAAGGCAAACTTAGGGATTGTATTAGAACCCAGTCGCTGTTGTCAGTTGGAGAATCTTCCCCACACTCAGGATCCGGAATCCAGCCTTTAGTTTGGGGGATGTGTGGAGACCCACCCCACGCAGAAGAATGGGGGCACAGGTGTTCCACGTTAGGGAGAATTCCTCAAAATATTTCCTCAGTCCATTGGAGGCACTCGATGCTACTTGGCCTCCAATCCCAACCCCCAGCTTTCCCTCGCAGTCCGGCGTAGGGAAACACACAGGAAATACAAGCTAAGGGGTTTTATTGGAACCCAGGCACTGCTGTCATTTGGAAGATCTTTCCCACTCTCAGGATACCTGAACACATTTTCGTGTGTGTGCTGGAGGTGGTGAAAGAGTGTCCACGCATCTTCATGAGGGCACAGGTGTTCCCAGGTTTGGATGTAGTTTAAAAACCTCCACTGAACATAGAGAGGCACACGCCAATACATGGCTTTAGAGCCCAACACCCACCTAGGCTCAGAGCCCGGCCTAGTAAAACACTGAAGCATGTCAAACATAGGGATTATATTAGATCCCAGGTGCTGCTGTCAGTTGGAGGAGTCTCCCCACACTCAGCATACCAGAACACCACATCGTGTGTGTGCTGAAGGTGGGGAAACAGTGTCTTTGCAACTTTCAGGGGGCACAGGTATTCCCAAATATTTGGTTGTAGGTTAAACCACTTCAAATCCCGTGGAGAGGCACTCAATAATACTTGGTTTTTGAGCCCAACCCTCACATTCCCCCACACTCCCGCCTAGGCTAGCCAACAGTGAAGACAAGTTAATGGATTGTATTAGAACCCAGGCCCTGCTGTCAGTTGTAGGTGTCTCCCCACACTCTGGAAACCTCAACCCGTCTTCGTGTGTGTGCTGGAGTTGTGGAAACAGAGTCGACGCATTTTTTGGGGGGCACAGTTGTTCCAAGTTTGGGGATGTATTTTAAACACCTCCACTGCCCATAGAGAGGCACTCGCTATTACTAGTCTTTAGTGCCCAACACCCAACTTCGCTCACAGCCTGGCCAATGGAAACACTCAGGGAAAGCAAGCCAAATGATATTATAAGTTCCCAGTTGCTGCTGTCATTTGGAGGTGCCTACCCACACTCAGTATACCAGAACTATTCTTCGTGGGTGTGCTGGAGGTGAGGACAGAGAGACCACGCATTTTTATGGGGGGCAGGTGTTTAAAGGTTAGGGATGTAGTTTTAAAAACCTCCAATCCCATAGAGAGGCACTCGCTAAAACCTAGCTATAGAGACCAAACCCCACATTAGACCAAAGCCTGGCCTATGTAAACACTCAGGGAACACAAGCTAAGGGATTCTAATAGAACCCAGGTGCTGCTGTCATTTGGAGTAGCCTCCCCATGCTCAGGATTCCAGAAAACTTCTTCGTGTGTGTGCTGTTGGTGGAGAAACAGTGTCCACGCATATTCCAGGGGGCAAAGAAAGGTATTCCCTTGTTGGGGGTTGTTGGTTAAACACCTCAACTTCCCATGGAGAGGCACTCACTAATACTTGGATTTAGAGCCCAAATCCCACTTTGAACCGCACTCCAGCTTATGCAATCCATCAGGGAAGAGAAGCTTAAGGATTCTACTAGAACACTGGCACTGCTCTCAGTTGGAGGAACTTTCCCACTCTCAGAATTCCGGAAGCCAACCTTGTGTGGCGGGGAGATGTGGAGCCACAATCCAAGTAGATGAATGGGGTCACACTTGTTTCCCATTAGAGAGAAGTCCTCTAAGTAATTCCATATTCCATCGGGGTCAGTTGCTGCTACTTGGCCTCCAAGCCAAACTCCCAGATTTCCCTCTCAGCCCGGCATAGGGACACACTCAAGGAATACAAGCTAAGGGATTCTATTAGAACCCAGGCGCTGCTGTCATTTGGAGGAGCCTCCCCACAATCAGGATACCTGAGCACGTCTCCGTGTGTGTGCTGGAGGTGGGGAATCAGTGTCCACGCATCTTTATGGGGGCACAGGTGTTCCAAGGTTGGGGAAGATCTTTCAAATCCTCCACTGCCCACAGAGATGCACTAGCTTATTCTTGGCTTTAGAGCCCATTCCCCACCATTGCTCACTGCTAGGTCTAGGAAAAAACTTAGGGAAGTCAAGCTGAGTTATTCTATTAGAACGCAGGCGCTGCTGTCAGTTGGAGGAACTTCCACACACTCAGGATTCCGGATCCCAGCCTTGTGTGTGGGGAGGTGTGGATACCCAGTCCACACAGATGAATGGGGGCACAGGTGTTCCACATTAGCGTGAAATCCTCTAAGTACTTCCTCAGTAAATCGGGGGGCACTCGTTGCTACTTGGACTTCAAATCCAACCCCCACTTTCCCCCACTCCCAGCCTAGGCATGCCATCAGGTAAGACAAGCTAAGGGATTCTATTAGATCCCAGGCGCTGCTGTCAGTTGGAGGAGACTCCCCACACTCACGATACCTGAACAAATCTTTGTGTGTGTGCTGTTGTTGGAGATACATAGTCCACGCAACTTTATGGGGGCTAAGTGTTCCCAGGGACGGAATGTACTTAAAACACCTCCACTGCCCATAGAGAGGCACTCGCTATTACTTGGCTTTAGAGCCCAACCCCCACTTTCGCTCCCATCACGTCTTTGGAAAACACTCAGGGAAGATAACCTAAGGGATCCTATTAGATCCCAGATGCTGCTGTCAGTGGGAGGTGCCTCCCCACACTCAGGATACCAGAACAATTCTTCATGTGTGTGCCGGAGGTGGGGAAACAGAGTCCACGCATTTTTCAAGGAGCACAGGTATTCCCAGGTTGTGGGATTTTGGTGAATAATTTCCTCTTCCCATGGAGAAGCACTCGCTAATACCTGGATTTACAGCCCAACCCCCAATTTCCCCCGCACTCCGCCCTTGGCAAGCCATCATTGAAGGCAAGTAAATGTATTGTATTAGAACTCAGGCGCTGCTGTTAGTTGGAGGAACCTCCCCACACTCAAACATCTGAGCCAGATATCGTGTGTGTGCTGGAGGAGGGAAACTGAGTCCACACATCTTTATGGGGGCACAGGTGTTCCCAGCTTGGGGATATACTTTAACCACCTCCACTGCCAAAAGATAGG
The DNA here is from genome assembly GCF_048564905.1 of Vicugna pacos. Classification (NCBI taxonomy): domain Eukaryota; kingdom Metazoa; phylum Chordata; class Mammalia; order Artiodactyla; family Camelidae; genus Vicugna; species Vicugna pacos. Next base: position 52,684,913 of record NW_027328740.1, read on the forward strand.
AACTCGCTAATACTTGGTTTTAGAGCACAACCCATAACTTCGCTGAAAACCTGGCCAAGGAAAATACTCAGGGAACTCAATCTAATGGATCCAATTAGATCCCAGCTGCTATTTTCAGTTGCAGAAGCCTCCCCACACTCAGGATACCAGAAAACTTCGTGTGTGTGCTGGAGGTGGGGAAACAAATAACACGCATTTTTCAGGGGTCACAGTAATTCCAAAGTTGTGGGTTGTAGTTTAAACATCTCCACTACCCATGGAGAGGCACACGCTGACACTTAATTTTAGAGCCCAAATCCCACTTTCAACCACACACTGCCCTAGGCAAACCATCAGGGAAGACAAGCAAAAGGATTCTATTAAAACCAAGACGCAGATGTCAGTTGAAGGAACTACCCCACCCTCAGGATACTGGAAACCAACCTTGTGTGGTGGGGAGGTATGAAGCCCCACTCCACGAAGATGAATGGGTGCTCAGGTGATTCCCTTTATGGAGAATTCATCTAAATACTTCCTCAGTCCATCGGGGGGCACTCGCTACTATTTGGCCTCAAAGCCCAACCCCCAGGTTTCTCTCAGAGTCAGTCCTAGGGAAACACTCAGGGATTACAAGCTAAGGGATTCTATTAGAACCCAGCCGCTTCTGTCACCTGAAAGTGCCAGCCCACACTCAGGATACCAGAACACTTCTGCATGTGTGTTCAGGGGGTGGAGATACAGAGTCCACGCATTTTTCAAGGAGCACAGGTATTCCCATGTTGTGGGTTTTTGCTTAATTACCTCCAAATCCCATGGAGAAGCACTCGCTAATACTTGGATTTAGAGCCCAACCCACCCTTTCCCCAGCACTCCGTATCAGGCAAGCAAACAGGGTAGACAAGTTAAGCGATTTTATAAGAACCAAGGCCCTGCTCTCTGTTGGAGGAGGCTGCCCACACTCAGGATAACTGTGCAAGTGTTCGTGTGTGTGCTGGAGGTGTGGAAACAGACTCCACGGATCTTTATGGGGGCACAGGTGTTCCCAGGTTAGGGATGTAGTTTAAACACCTCCACAAACCATAGAGAGGTCATCGCAAATACTTGGTTTCGGAGCCCAAACCACACTGTCCCCCGCACTCCCGCCTAGGCTTTCCATCAGGGAAGACAAGCAAAAGGATTCAATTAGAACCCAGGCGCTGCTGTCAGTTGGAGGAACTTCCCTGCACTCAGAATTCCAGAACTCATTCTTAGGTGTGGGAGAGATGTGCAGCCCCTCTCCACCCAGATGAATGGAGGAAAAGGTGTTCCGTTTCGGGAGAAGTCCTCTAAGTACTTCCTCAATGGATCAGGGGGCACTCACTGCTACTTGGCCTCCAAGCCCAACCCCCAGCTTTCCCTCATGGCCTGGCCTAAAGGAACACTCAGGGAACAGAAGCTAAGGGATACTAATAGAACCCAGGTGCTGCTGTCAGTTTGAGGAACCTCCCCACACTCAGAATACCAGAACATTTCTTCGTGTGTGTGCTGGATGTAGGGAAAGAGTCAAAGCATCTTTCAGGGGTCACATTTATTCCATGGTTGTGGTTTGTAGGTTAAAAACCCACATCCCATGCATAGGCTCTCGCTAATACTTGGTTTAGAGCCCAACCCCCACTTTCCCCCACTCTCCAGCCTAGGCATGCCATCAGAGAAGGCAAGCTAAGGGATTCTATTAGAACCCAGGCGCTGCTGTCATTTGGAGGAGCCTCCCCACAATCAGGATACCTGAGCACGTCTCCGTGTGTGTGCTGGTCGTGGGGAAAATGATTCCACGCATCTTTATGGGGCACAGGTGTACCAAGGTTGGGGATGTAGTTAAACACTTTCACTGCTCATAGAGAGGCACTCGCTATTACTTTGGTTTAGTGTCCAACCACACCTTCGTCACAGCCCGGCCTATGGAAACTCTCAGGGAATTCAAGCCAAGTGATTATATTAGATCTCAGGTGCTGCTGTCAGTTGGAGGAGCCTCCCCACACTCAGGATACCAGAAAAGTTCTTCATGTGTGTCCTGGAGGTGGGTAAACAAAGTCCACGTTTATTTATTGGATCTCAGGTGTTCCCAGGTTGGGCATGTAGGTAAACACTTCCACTGCTCATAGAGAGGCACTCGCTATTATTTTGGTTTAGTGCCCAACCCCACCTTAACTCATATCGCGGCCAAAGGGAACAATCAGGGATGTCAATCCAAGAGATTCTATTAGATCCCAGGTGCTGCCGTCAGTTTGAGGAGCCTCCCCACACTTAGGATAGCCGAAGAGTTCTTCGTGTGTTAGCTGGAGTTGGGGAAACAGATCTACACATCTTGCAAGGGGCACAGGTATTCACAGGTTGTGGATTGCAGTTTAAAGACCTCCACATCCCGTGGAGAGGCACTCGATTGTACTTGTTTGTCGAGGCTGAACCCCACATTCCCCCACACTCTGGCATAGACAAGTCATCAGGGAAGGCAAACTTAGGGATTGTATTAGAACCCAGTCGCTGTTGTCAGTTGGAGAATCTTCCCCACACTCAGGATCCGGAATCCAGCCTTTAGTTTGGGGGATGTGTGGAGACCCACCCCACGCAGAAGAATGGGGGCACAGGTGTTCCACGTTAGGGAGAATTCCTCAAAATATTTCCTCAGTCCATTGGAGGCACTCGATGCTACTTGGCCTCCAATCCCAACCCCCAGCTTTCCCTCGCAGTCCGGCGTAGGGAAACACACAGGAAATACAAGCTAAGGGGTTTTATTGGAACCCAGGCACTGCTGTCATTTGGAAGATCTTTCCCACTCTCAGGATACCTGAACACATTTTCGTGTGTGTGCTGGAGGTGGTGAAAGAGTGTCCACGCATCTTCATGAGGGCACAGGTGTTCCCAGGTTTGGATGTAGTTTAAAAACCTCCACTGAACATAGAGAGGCACACGCCAATACATGGCTTTAGAGCCCAACACCCACCTAGGCTCAGAGCCCGGCCTAGTAAAACACTGAAGCATGTCAAACATAGGGATTATATTAGATCCCAGGTGCTGCTGTCAGTTGGAGGAGTCTCCCCACACTCAGCATACCAGAACACCACATCGTGTGTGTGCTGAAGGTGGGGAAACAGTGTCTTTGCAACTTTCAGGGGGCACAGGTATTCCCAAATATTTGGTTGTAGGTTAAACCACTTCAAATCCCGTGGAGAGGCACTCAATAATACTTGGTTTTTGAGCCCAACCCTCACATTCCCCCACACTCCCGCCTAGGCTAGCCAACAGTGAAGACAAGTTAATGGATTGTATTAGAACCCAGGCCCTGCTGTCAGTTGTAGGTGTCTCCCCACACTCTGGAAACCTCAACCCGTCTTCGTGTGTGTGCTGGAGTTGTGGAAACAGAGTCGACGCATTTTTTGGGGGGCACAGTTGTTCCAAGTTTGGGGATGTATTTTAAACACCTCCACTGCCCATAGAGAGGCACTCGCTATTACTAGTCTTTAGTGCCCAACACCCAACTTCGCTCACAGCCTGGCCAATGGAAACACTCAGGGAAAGCAAGCCAAATGATATTATAAGTTCCCAGTTGCTGCTGTCATTTGGAGGTGCCTACCCACACTCAGTATACCAGAACTATTCTTCGTGGGTGTGCTGGAGGTGAGGACAGAGAGACCACGCATTTTTATGGGGGGCAGGTGTTTAAAGGTTAGGGATGTAGTTTTAAAAACCTCCAATCCCATAGAGAGGCACTCGCTAAAACCTAGCTATAGAGACCAAACCCCACATTAGACCAAAGCCTGGCCTATGTAAACACTCAGGGAACACAAGCTAAGGGATTCTAATAGAACCCAGGTGCTGCTGTCATTTGGAGTAGCCTCCCCATGCTCAGGATTCCAGAAAACTTCTTCGTGTGTGTGCTGTTGGTGGAGAAACAGTGTCCACGCATATTCCAGGGGGCAAAGAAAGGTATTCCCTTGTTGGGGGTTGTTGGTTAAACACCTCAACTTCCCATGGAGAGGCACTCACTAATACTTGGATTTAGAGCCCAAATCCCACTTTGAACCGCACTCCAGCTTATGCAATCCATCAGGGAAGAGAAGCTTAAGGATTCTACTAGAACACTGGCACTGCTCTCAGTTGGAGGAACTTTCCCACTCTCAGAATTCCGGAAGCCAACCTTGTGTGGCGGGGAGATGTGGAGCCACAATCCAAGTAGATGAATGGGGTCACACTTGTTTCCCATTAGAGAGAAGTCCTCTAAATAATTCCATATTCCATCGGGGTCAGTTGCTGCTACTTGGCCTCCAAGCCAAACTCCCAGATTTCCCTCTCAGCCCGGCATAGGGACACACTCAAGGAATACAAGCTAAGGGATTCTATTAGAACCCAGGCGCTGCTGTCATTTGGAGGAGCCTCCCCACAATCAGGATACCTGAGCACGTCTCCGTGTGTGTGCTGGAGGTGGGGAATCAGTGTCCACGCATCTTTATGGGGGCACAGGTGTTCCAAGGTTGGGGAAGATCTTTCAAATCCTCCACTGCCCACAGAGATGCACTAGCTTATTCTTGGCTTTAGAGCCCATTCCCCACCATCGCTCACTGCTAGGTCTAGGAAAAAACTTAGGGAAGTCAAGCTGAGTTATTCTATTAGAACGCAGGCGCTGCTGTCAGTTGGAGGAACTTCCACACACTCAGGATTCCGGATCCCAGCCTTGTGTGTGGGGAGGTGTGGATACCCAGTCCACACAGATGAATGGGGGCACAGGTGTTCCACATTAGCGTGAAATCCTCTAAGTACTTCCTCAGTAAATCGGGGGGCACTCGTTGCTACTTGGACTTCAAATCCAACCCCCACTTTCCCCCACTCCCAGCCTAGGCATGCCATCAGGTAAGACAAGCTAAGGGATTCTATTAGATCCCAGGCGCTGCTGTCAGTTGGAGGAGACTCCCCACACTCACGATACCTGAACAAATCTTTGTGTGTGTGCTGTTGTTGGAGATACATAGTCCACGCAACTTTATGGGGGCTAAGTGTTCCCAGGGAGGGAATGTACTTAAAACACCTCCACTGCCCATAGAGAGGCACTCGCTATTACTTGGCTTTAGAGCCCAACCCCCACTTTCGCTCCCATCACGTCTTTGGAAAACACTCAGGGAAGATAACCTAAGGGATCCTATTAGATCCCAGATGCTGCTGTCAGTGGGAGGTGCCTCCCCACACTCAGGATACCAGAACAATTCTTCATGTGTGTGCTGGAGGTGGGGAAACAGAGTCCACGCATTTTTCAAGGAGCACAGGTATTCCCAGGTTGTGGGATTTTGGTGAATAATTTCCTCTTCCCATGGAGAAGCACTCGCTAATACCTGGATTTACAGCCCAACCCCCAATTTCCCCCGCACTCCGCCCTTGGCAAGCCATCATTGAAGGCAAGTAAATGTATTGTATTAGAACCCAGGCGCTGCTGTTAGTTGGAGGAACCTCCCCACACTCAAACATCTGAGCCAGATATCGTGTGTGTGCTGGAGGAGGGAAACTGAGTCCACACATCTTTATGGGGGCACAGGTGTTCCCAGCTTGGGGATATACTTTAACCACCTCCACTGCCAAAAGATAGGAACTCGCTAATACTTGGTTTTAGAGCACAACCCATAACTTCGCTGAAAACCTGGCCAAGGAAAATACTCAGGGAACTCAATCTAATGGATCCAATTAGATCCCAGCTGCTATTTTCAGTGGCAGAAGCCTCCCCACACTCAGGATACCAGAAAACTTCGTGTGTGTGCTGGAGGTGGGGAAACAAATAACACGCATTTTTCAGGGGTCACAGTAATTCCAAAGTTGTGGGTTGTAGTTTAAACATCTCCACTACCCATGGAGAGGCACACGCTGACACTTAATTTTAGAGCCCAAATCCCACTTTCAACCACACACTGCCCTAGGCAAACCATCAGGGAAGACAAGCAAAAGGATTCTATTAAAACCAAGACGCAGATGTCAGTTGAAGGAACTACCCCACCCTCAGGATACTGGAAACCAACCTTGTGTGGTGGGGAGGTATGAAGCCCCACTCCACGAAGATGAATGGGTGCTCAGGTGATTCCCTTTATGGAGAATTCATCTAAATACTTCCTCAGTCCATCGGGGGGCACTCGCTACTATTTGGCCTCAAAGCCCAACCCCCAGGTTTCTCTCAGAGTCAGTCCTAGGGAAACACTCAGGGATTACAAGCTAAGGGATTCTATTAGAACCCAGCCGCTTCTGTCACCTGAAAGTGCCAGCCCACACTCAGGATACCAGAACACTTCTGCATGTGTGTTCAGGGGGTGGAGATACAGAGTCCACGCATTTTTCAAGGAGCACAGGTATTCCCATGTTGTGGGTTTTTGCTTAATTACCTCCAAATCCCATGGAGAAGCACTCGCTAATACTTGGATTTAGAGCCCAACCCACCCTTTCCCCAGCACTCCGTATCAGGCAAGCAAACAGGGTAGACAAGTTAAGCGATTTTATAAGAACCAAGGCCCTGCTCTCTGTTGGAGGAGGCTGCCCACACTCAGGATAACTGTGCAAGTGTTCGTGTGTGTGCTGGAGGTGTGGAAACAGACTCCACGGATCTTTATGGGGGCACAGGTGTTCCCAGGTTAGGGATGTAGTTTAAACACCTCCACAAACCATAGAGAGGTCATCGCAAATACTTGGTTTCGGAGCCCAAACCACACTGTCCCCCGCACTCCCGCCTAGGCTTTCCATCAGGGAAGACAAGCAAAAGGATTCAATTAGAACCCAGGCGCTGCTGTCAGTTGGAGGAACTTCCCTGCACTCAGAATTCCAGAACTCATTCTTAGGTGTGGGAGAGATGTGCAGCCCCTCTCCACCCAGATGAATGGAGGAAAAGGTGTTCCGTTTCGGGAGAAGTCCTCTAAGTACTTCCTCAATGGATCAGGGGGCACTCACTGCTACTTGGCCTCCAAGCCCAACCCCCAGCTTTCCCTCATGGCCTGGCCTAAAGGAACACTCAGGGAACAGAAGCTAAGGGATACTAATAGAACCCAGGTGCTGCTGTCAGTTTGAGGAACCTCCCCACACTCAGAATACCAGAACATTTCTTCGTGTGTGTGCTGGATGTAGGGAAAGAGTCAAAGCATCTTTCAGGGGTCACATTTATTCCATGGTTGTGGTTTGTAGGTTAAAAACCCACATCCCATGCATAGGCTCTCGCTAATACTTGGTTTAGAGCCCAACCCCCACTTTCCCCCACTCTCCAGCCTAGGCATGCCATCAGAGAAGGCAAGCTAAGGGATTCTATTAGAACCCAGGCGCTGCTGTCATTTGGAGGAGCCTCCCCACAATCAGGATACCTGAGCACGTCTCCGTGTGTGTGCTGGTCGTGGGGAAAATGATTCCACGCATCTTTATGGGGCACAGGTGTACCAAGGTTGGGGATGTAGTTAAACACTTTCACTGCTCATAGAGAGGCACTCGCTATTACTTTGGTTTAGTGTCCAACCACACCTTCGTCACAGCCCGGCCTATGGAAACTCTCAGGGAATTCAAGCCAAGTGATTATATTAGATCTCAGGTGCTGCTGTCAGTTGGAGGAGCCTCCCCACACTCAGGATACCAGAAAAGTTCTTCATGTGTGTCCTGGAGGTGGGGAAACAAAGTCCACGTTTATTTATTGGATCTCAGGTGTTCCCAGGTTGGGCATGTAGGTAAACACTTCCACTGCTCATAGAGAGGCACTCGCTATTATTTTGGTTTAGTGCCCAACCCCACCTTAACTCATATCGCGGCCAAAGGGAACAATCAGGGATGTCAATCCAAGAGATTCTATTAGATCCCAGGTGCTGCCGTCAGTTTGAGGAGCCTCCCCACACTTAGGATAGCCGAAGAGTTCTTCGTGTGTTAGCTGGAGTTGGGGAAACAGATCTACACATCTTGCAAGGGGCACAGGTATTCACAGGTTGTGGATTGCAGTTTAAAGACCTCCACATCCCGTGGAGAGGCACTCGATTGTACTTGTTTGTCGAGGCTGAACCCCACATTCCCCCACACTCTGGCATAGACAAGTCATCAGGGAAGGCAAACTTAGGGATTGTATTAGAACCCAGTCGCTGTTGTCAGTTGGAGAATCTTCCCCACACTCAGGATCCGGAATCCAGCCTTTAGTTTGGGGGATGTGTGGAGACCCACCCCACGCAGAAGAATGGGGGCACAGGTGTTCCACGTTAGGGAGAATTCCTCAAAATATTTCCTCAGTCCATTGGAGGCACTCGATGCTACTTGGCCTCCAATCCCAACCCCCAGCTTTCCCTCGCAGTCCGGCGTAGGGAAACACACAGGAAATACAAGCTAAGGGGTTTTATTGGAACCCAGGCACTGCTGTCATTTGGAAGATCTTTCCCACTCTCAGGATACCTGAACACATTTTCGTGTGTGTGCTGGAGGTGGTGAAAGAGTGTCCACGCATCTTCATGAGGGCACAGGTGTTCCCAGGTTTGGATGTAGTTTAAAAACCTCCACTGAACATAGAGAGGCACACGCCAATACATGGCTTTAGAGCCCAACACCCACCTAGGCTCAGAGCCCGGCCTAGTAAAACACTGAAGCATGTCAAACATAGGGATTATATTAGATCCCAGGTGCTGCTGTCAGTTGGAGGAGTCTCCCCACACTCAGCATACCAGAACACCACATCGTGTGTGTGCTGAAGGTGGGGAAACAGTGTCTTTGCAACTTTCAGGGGGCACAGGTATTCCCAAATATTTGGTTGTAGGTTAAACCACTTCAAATCCCGTGGAGAGGCACTCAATAATACTTGGTTTTTGAGCCCAACCCTCACATTCCCCCACACTCCCGCCTAGGCTAGCCAACAGTGAAGACAAGTTAATGGATTGTATTAGAACCCAGGCCCTGCTGTCAGTTGTAGGTGTCTCCCCACACTCTGGAAACCTCAACCCGTCTTCGTGTGTGTGCTGGAGTTGTGGAAACAGAGTCGACGCATTTTTTGGGGGGCACAGTTGTTCCAAGTTTGGGGATGTATTTTAAACACCTCCACTGCCCATAGAGAGGCACTCGCTATTACTAGTCTTTAGTGCCCAACACCCAACTTCGCTCACAGCCTGGCCAATGGAAACACTCAGGGAAAGCAAGCCAAATGATATTATAAGTTCCCAGTTGCTGCTGTCATTTGGAGGTGCCTACCCACACTCAGTATACCAGAACTATTCTTCGTGGGTGTGCTGGAGGTGAGGACAGAGAGACCACGCATTTTTATGGGGGGCAGGTGTTTAAAGGTTAGGGATGTAGTTTTAAAAACCTCCAATCCCATAGAGAGGCACTCGCTAAAACCTAGCTATAGAGACCAAACCCCACATTAGACCAAAGCCTGGCCTATGTAAACACTCAGGGAACACAAGCTAAGGGATTCTAATAGAACCCAGGTGCTGCTGTCATTTGGAGTAGCCTCCCCATGCTCAGGATTCCAGAAAACTTCTTCGTGTGTGTGCTGTTGGTGGAGAAACAGTGTCCACGCATATTCCAGGGGGCAAAGAAAGGTATTCCCTTGTTGGGGGTTGTTGGTTAAACACCTCAACTTCCCATGGAGAGGCACTCACTAATACTTGGATTTAGAGCCCAAATCCCACTTTGAACCGCACTCCAGCTTATGCAATCCATCAGGGAAGAGAAGCTTAAGGATTCTACTAGAACACTGGCACTGCTCTCAGTTGGAGGAACTTTCCCACTCTCAGAATTCCGGAAGCCAACCTTGTGTGGCGGGGAGATGTGGAGCCACAATCCAAGTAGATGAATGGGGTCACACTTGTTTCCCATTAGAGAGAAGTCCTCTAAGTAATTCCATATTCCATCGGGGTCAGTTGCTGCTACTTGGCCTCCAAGCCAAACTCCCAGATTTCCCTCTCAGCCCGGCATAGGGACACACTCAAGGAATACAAGCTAAGGGATTCTATTAGAACCCAGGCGCTGCTGTCATTTGGAGGAGCCTCCCCACAATCAGGATACCTGAGCACGTCTCCGTGTGTGTGCTGGAGGTGGGGAATCAGTGTCCACGCATCTTTATGGGGGCACAGGTGTTCCAAGGTTGGGGAAGATCTTTCAAATCCTCCACTGCCCACAGAGATGCACTAGCTTATTCTTGGCTTTAGAGCCCATTCCCCACCATCGCTCACTGCTAGGTCTAGGAAAAAACTTAGGGAAGTCAAGCTGAGTTATTCTATTAGAACGCAGGCGCTGCTGTCAGTTGGAGGAACTTCCACACACTCAGGATTCCGGATCCCAGCCTTGTGTGTGGGGAGGTGTGGATACCCAGTCCACACAGATGAATGGGGGCACAGGTGTTCCACATTAGCGTGAAATCCTCTAAGTACTTCCTCAGTAAATCGGGGGGCACTCGTTGCTACTTGGACTTCAAATCCAACCCCCACTTTCCCCCACTCCCAGCCTAGGCATGCCATCAGGTAAGACAAGCTAAGGGATTCTATTAGATCCCAGGCGCTGCTGTCAGTTGGAGGAGACTCCCCACACTCACGATACCTGAACAAATCTTTGTGTGTGTGCTGTTGTTGGAGATACATAGTCCACGCAACTTTATGGGGGCTAAGTGTTCCCAGGGAGGGAATGTACTTAAAACACCTCCACTGCCCATAGAGAGGCACTCGCTATTACTTGGCTTTAGAGCCCAACCCCCACTTTCGCTCCCATCACGTCTTTGGAAAACACTCAGGGAAGATAACCTAAGGGATCCTATTAGATCCCAGATGCTGCTGTCAGTGGGAGGTGCCTCCCCACACTCAGGATACCAGAACAATTCTTCATGTGTGTGCTGGAGGTGGGGAAACAGAGTCCACGCATTTTTCAAGGAGCACAGGTATTCCCAGGTTGTGGGATTTTGGTGAATAATTTCCTCTTCCCATGGAGAAGCACTCGCTAATACCTGGATTTACAGCCCAACCCCCAATTTCCCCCGCACTCCGCCCTTGGCAAGCCATCATTGAAGGCAAGTAAATGTATTGTATTAGAACCCAGGCGCTGCTGTTAGTTGGAGGAACCTCCCCACACTCAAACATCTGAGCCAGATATCGTGTGTGTGCTGGAGGAGGGAAACTGAGTCCACACATCTTTATGGGGGCACAGGTGTTCCCAGCTTGGGGATATACTTTAACCACCTCCACTGCCAAAAGATAGGAACTCGCTAATACTTGGTTTTAGAGCACAACCCATAACTTCGCTGAAAACCTGGCCAAGGAAAATACTCAGGGAACTCAATCTAATGGATCCAATTAGATCCCAGCTGCTATTTTCAGTGGCAGAAGCCTCCCCACACTCAGGATACCAGAAAACTTCGTGTGTGTGCTGGAGGTGGGGAAACAAATAACACGCATTTTTCAGGGGTCACAGTAATTCCAAAGTTGTGGGTTGTAGTTTAAACATCTCCACTACCCATGGAGAGGCACACGCTGACACTTAATTTTAGAGCCCAAATCCCACTTTCAACCACACACTGCCCTAGGCAAACCATCAGGGAAGACAAGCAAAAGGATTCTATTAAAACCAAGACGCAGATGTCAGTTGAAGGAACTACCCCACCCTCAGGATACTGGAAACCAACCTTGTGTGGTGGGGAGGTATGAAGCCCCACTCCACGAAGATGAATGGGTGCTCAGGTGATTCCCTTTATGGAGAATTCATCTAAATACTTCCTCAGTCCATCGGGGGGCACTCGCTACTATTTGGCCTCAAAGCCCAACCCCCAGGTTTCTCTCAGAGTCAGTCCTAGGGAAACACTCAGGGATTACAAGCTAAGGGATTCTATTAGAACCCAGCCGCTTCTGTCACCTGAAAGTGCCAGCCCACACTCAGGATACCAGAACACTTCTGCATGTGTGTTCAGGGGGTGGAGATACAGAGTCCACGCATTTTTCAAGGAGCACAGGTATTCCCATGTTGTGGGTTTTTGCTTAATTACCTCCAAATCCCATGGAGAAGCACTCGCTAATACTTGGATTTAGAGCCCAACCCACCCTTTCCCCAGCACTCCGTATCAGGCAAGCAAACAGGGTAGACAAGTTAAGCGATTTTATAAGAACCAAGGCCCTGCTCTCTGTTGGAGGAGGCTGCCCACACTCAGGATAACTGTGCAAGTGTTCGTGTGTGTGCTGGAGGTGTGGAAACAGACTCCACGGATCTTTATGGGGGCACAGGTGTTCCCAGGTTAGGGATGTAGTTTAAACACCTCCACAAACCATAGAGAGGTCATCGCAAATACTTGGTTTCGGAGCCCAAACCACACTGTCCCCCGCACTCCCGCCTAGGCTTTCCATCAGGGAAGACAAGCAAAAGGATTCAATTAGAACCCAGGCGCTGCTGTCAGTTGGAGGAACTTCCCTGCACTCAGAATTCCAGAACTCATTCTTAGGTGTGGGAGAGATGTGCAGCCCCTCTCCACCCAGATGAATGGAGGAAAAGGTGTTCCGTTTCGGGAGAAGTCCTCTAAGTACTTCCTCAATGGATCAGGGGGCACTCACTGCTACTTGGCCTCCAAGCCCAACCCCCAGCTTTCCCTCATGGCCTGGCCTAAAGGAACACTCAGGGAACAGAAGCTAAGGGATACTAATAGAACCCAGGTGCTGCTGTCAGTTTGAGGAACCTCCCCACACTCAGAATACCAGAACATTTCTTCGTGTGTGTGCTGGATGTAGGGAAAGAGTCAAAGCATCTTTCAGGGGTCACATTTATTCCATGGTTGTGGTTTGTAGGTTAAAAACCCACATCCCATGCATAGGCTCTCGCTAATACTTGGTTTAGAGCCCAACCCCCACTTTCCCCCACTCTCCAGCCTAGGCATGCCATCAGAGAAGGCAAGCTAAGGGATTCTATTAGAACCCAGGCGCTGCTGTCATTTGGAGGAGCCTCCCCACAATCAGGATACCTGAGCACGTCTCCGTGTGTGTGCTGGTCGTGGGGAAAATGATTCCACGCATCTTTATGGGGCACAGGTGTACCAAGGTTGGGGATGTAGTTAAACACTTTCACTGCTCATAGAGAGGCACTCGCTATTACTTTGGTTTAGTGTCCAACCACACCTTCGTCACAGCCCGGCCTATGGAAACTCTCAGGGAATTCAAGCCAAGTGATTATATTAGATCTCAGGTGCTGCTGTCAGTTGGAGGAGCCTCCCCACACTCAGGATACCAGAAAAGTTCTTCATGTGTGTCCTGGAGGTGGGGAAACAAAGTCCACGTTTATTTATTGGATCTCAGGTGTTCCCAGGTTGGGCATGTAGGTAAACACTTCCACTGCTCATAGAGAGGCACTCGCTATTATTTTGGTTTAGTGCCCAACCCCACCTTAACTCATATCGCGGCCAAAGGGAACAATCAGGGATGTCAATCCAAGAGATTCTATTAGATCCCAGGTGCTGCCGTCAGTTTGAGGAGCCTCCCCACACTTAGGATAGCCGAAGAGTTCTTCGTGTGTTAGCTGGAGTTGGGGAAACAGATCTACACATCTTGCAAGGGGCACAGGTATTCACAGGTTGTGGATTGCAGTTTAAAGACCTCCACATCCCGTGGAGAGGCACTCGATTGTACTTGTTTGTCGAGGCTGAACCCCACATTCCCCCACACTCTGGCATAGACAAGTCATCAGGGAAGGCAAACTTAGGGATTGTATTAGAACCCAGTCGCTGTTGTCAGTTGGAGAATCTTCCCCACACTCAGGATCCGGAATCCAGCCTTTAGTTTGGGGGATGTGTGGAGACCCACCCCACGCAGAAGAATGGGGGCACAGGTGTTCCACGTTAGGGAGAATTCCTCAAAATATTTCCTCAGTCCATTGGAGGCACTCGATGCTACTTGGCCTCCAATCCCAACCCCCAGCTTTCCCTCGCAGTCCGGCGTAGGGAAACACACAGGAAATACAAGCTAAGGGGTTTTATTGGAACCCAGGCACTGCTGTCATTTGGAAGATCTTTCCCACTCTCAGGATACCTGAACACATTTTCGTGTGTGTGCTGGAGGTGGTGAAAGAGTGTCCACGCATCTTCATGAGGGCACAGGTGTTCCCAGGTTTGGATGTAGTTTAAAAACCTCCACTGAACATAGAGAGGCACACGCCAATACATGGCTTTAGAGCCCAACACCCACCTAGGCTCAGAGCCCGGCCTAGTAAAACACTGAAGCATGTCAAACATAGGGATTATATTAGATCCCAGGTGCTGCTGTCAGTTGGAGGAGTCTCCCCACACTCAGCATACCAGAACACCACATCGTGTGTGTGCTGAAGGTGGGGAAACAGTGTCTTTGCAACTTTCAGGGGGCACAGGTATTCCCAAATATTTGGTTGTAGGTTAAACCACTTCAAATCCCGTGGAGAGGCACTCAATAATACTTGGTTTTTGAGCCCAACCCTCACATTCCCCCACACTCCCGCCTAGGCTAGCCAACAGTGAAGACAAGTTAATGGATTGTATTAGAACCCAGGCCCTGCTGTCAGTTGTAGGTGTCTCCCCACACTCTGGAAACCTCAACCCGTCTTCGTGTGTGTGCTGGAGTTGTGGAAACAGAGTCGACGCATTTTTTGGGGGGCACAGTTGTTCCAAGTTTGGGGATGTATTTTAAACACCTCCACTGCCCATAGAGAGGCACTCGCTATTACTAGTCTTTAGTGCCCAACACCCAACTTCGCTCACAGCCTGGCCAATGGAAACACTCAGGGAAAGCAAGCCAAATGATATTATAAGTTCCCAGTTGCTGCTGTCATTTGGAGGTGCCTACCCACACTCAGTATACCAGAACTATTCTTCGTGGGTGTGCTGGAGGTGAGGACAGAGAGACCACGCATTTTTATGGGGGGCAGGTGTTTAAAGGTTAGGGATGTAGTTTTAAAAACCTCCAATCCCATAGAGAGGCACTCGCTAAAACCTAGCTATAGAGACCAAACCCCACATTAGACCAAAGCCTGGCCTATGTAAACACTCAGGGAACACAAGCTAAGGGATTCTAATAGAACCCAGGTGCTGCTGTCATTTGGAGTAGCCTCCCCATGCTCAGGATTCCAGAAAACTTCTTCGTGTGTGTGCTGTTGGTGGAGAAACAGTGTCCACGCATATTCCAGGGGGCAAAGAAAGGTATTCCCTTGTTGGGGGTTGTTGGTTAAACACCTCAACTTCCCATGGAGAGGCACTCACTAATACTTGGATTTAGAGCCCAAATCCCACTTTGAACCGCACTCCAGCTTATGCAATCCATCAGGGAAGAGAAGCTTAAGGATTCTACTAGAACACTGGCACTGCTCTCAGTTGGAGGAACTTTCCCACTCTCAGAATTCCGGAAGCCAACCTTGTGTGGCGGGGAGATGTGGAGCCACAATCCAAGTAGATGAATGGGGTCACACTTGTTTCCCATTAGAGAGAAGTCCTCTAAGTAATTCCATATTCCATCGGGGTCAGTTGCTGCTACTTGGCCTCCAAGCCAAACTCCCAGATTTCCCTCTCAGCCCGGCATAGGGACACACTCAAGGAATACAAGCTAAGGGATTCTATTAGAACCCAGGCGCTGCTGTCATTTGGAGGAGCCTCCCCACAATCAGGATACCTGAGCACGTCTCCGTGTGTGTGCTGGAGGTGGGGAATCAGTGTCCACGCATCTTTATGGGGGCACAGGTGTTCCAAGGTTGGGGAAGATCTTTCAAATCCTCCACTGCCCACAGAGATGCACTAGCTTATTCTTGGCTTTAGAGCCCATTCCCCACCATCGCTCACTGCTAGGTCTAGGAAAAAACTTAGGGAAGTCAAGCTGAGTTATTCTATTAGAACGCAGGCGCTGCTGTCAGTTGGAGGAACTTCCACACACTCAGGATTCCGGATCCCAGCCTTGTGTGTGGGGAGGTGTGGATACCCAGTCCACACAGATGAATGGGGGCACAGGTGTTCCACATTAGCGTGAAATCCTCTAAGTACTTCCTCAGTAAATCGGGGGGCACTCGTTGCTACTTGGACTTCAAATCCAACCCCCACTTTCCCCCACTCCCAGCCTAGGCATGCCATCAGGTAAGACAAGCTAAGGGATTCTATTAGATCCCAGGCGCTGCTGTCAGTTGGAGGAGACTCCCCACACTCACGATACCTGAACAAATCTTTGTGTGTGTGCTGTTGTTGGAGATACATAGTCCACGCAACTTTATGGGGGCTAAGTGTTCCCAGGGAGGGAATGTACTTAAAACACCTCCACTGCCCATAGAGAGGCACTCGCTATTACTTGGCTTTAGAGCCCAACCCCCACTTTCGCTCCCATCACGTCTTTGGAAAACACTCAGGGAAGATAACCTAAGGGATCCTATTAGATCCCAGATGCTGCTGTCAGTGGGAGGTGCCTCCCCACACTCAGGATACCAGAACAATTCTTCATGTGTGTGCTGGAGGTGGGGAAACAGAGTCCACGCATTTTTCAAGGAGCACAGGTATTCCCAGGTTGTGGGATTTTGGTGAATAATTTCCTCTTCCCATGGAGAAGCACTCGCTAATACCTGGATTTACAGCCCAACCCCCAATTTCCCCCGCACTCCGCCCTTGGCAAGCCATCATTGAAGGCAAGTAAATGTATTGTATTAGAACCCAGGCGCTGCTGTTAGTTGGAGGAACCTCCCCACACTCAAACATCTGAGCCAGATATCGTGTGTGTGCTGGAGGAGGGAAACTGAGTCCACACATCTTTATGGGGGCACAGGTGTTCCCAGCTTGGGGATATACTTTAACCACCTCCACTGCCAAAAGATAGGAACTCGCTAATACTTGGTTTTAGAGCACAACCCATAACTTCGCTGAAAACCTGGCCAAGGAAAATACTCAGGGAACTCAATCTAATGGATCCAATTAGATCCCAGCTGCTATTTTCAGTGGCAGAAGCCTCCCCACACTCAGGATACCAGAAAACTTCGTGTGTGTGCTGGAGGTGGGGAAACAAATAACACGCATTTTTCAGGGGTCACAGTAATTCCAAAGTTGTGGGTTGTAGTTTAAACATCTCCACTACCCATGGAGAGGCACACGCTGACACTTAATTTTAGAGCCCAAATCCCACTTTCAACCACACACTGCCCTAGGCAAACCATCAGGGAAGACAAGCAAAAGGATTCTATTAAAACCAAGACGCAGATGTCAGTTGAAGGAACTACCCCACCCTCAGGATACTGGAAACCAACCTTGTGTGGTGGGGAGGTATGAAGCCCCACTCCACGAAGATGAATGGGTGCTCAGGTGATTCCCTTTATGGAGAATTCATCTAAATACTTCCTCAGTCCATCGGGGGGCACTCGCTACTATTTGGCCTCAAAGCCCAACCCCCAGGTTTCTCTCAGAGTCAGTCCTAGGGAAACACTCAGGGATTACAAGCTAAGGGATTCTATTAGAACCCAGCCGCTTCTGTCACCTGAAAGTGCCAGCCCACACTCAGGATACCAGAACACTTCTGCATGTGTGTTCAGGGGGTGGAGATACAGAGTCCACGCATTTTTCAAGGAGCACAGGTATTCCCATGTTGTGGGTTTTTGCTTAATTACCTCCAAATCCCATGGAGAAGCACTCGCTAATACTTGGATTTAGAGCCCAACCCACCCTTTCCCCAGCACTCCGTATCAGGCAAGCAAACAGGGTAGACAAGTTAAGCGATTTTATAAGAACCAAGGCCCTGCTCTCTGTTGGAGGAGGCTGCCCACACTCAGGATAACTGTGCAAGTGTTCGTGTGTGTGCTGGAGGTGTGGAAACAGACTCCACGGAACTTTATGGGGGCACAGGTGTTCCCAGGTTAGGGATGTAGTTTAAACACCTCCACAAACCATAGAGAGGTCATCGCAAATACTTGGTTTCGGAGCCCAAACCACACTGTCCCCCGCACTCCCGCCTAGGCTTTCCATCAGGGAAGACAAGCAAAAGGATTCAATTAGAACCCAGGCGCTGCTGTCAGTTGGAGGAACTTCCCTGCACTCAGAATTCCAGAACTCATTCTTAGGTGTGGGAGAGATGTGCAGCCCCTCTCCACCCAGATGAATGGAGGAAAAGGTGTTCCGTTTCGGGAGAAGTCCTCTAAGTACTTCCTCAATGGATCAGGGGGCACTCACTGCTACTTGGCCTCCAAGCCCAACCCCCAGCTTTCCCTCATGGCCTGGCCTAAAGGAACACTCAGGGAACAGAAGCTAAGGGATACTAATAGAACCCAGGTGCTGCTGTCAGTTTGAGGAACCTCCCCACACTCAGAATACCAGAACATTTCTTCGTGTGTGTGCTGGATGTAGGGAAAGAGTCAAAGCATCTTTCAGGGGTCACATTTATTCCATGGTTGTGGTTTGTAGGTTAAAAACCCACATCCCATGCATAGGCTCTCGCTAATACTTGGTTTAGAGCCCAACCCCCACTTTCCCCCACTCTCCAGCCTAGGCATGCCATCAGAGAAGGCAAGCTAAGGGATTCTATTAGAACCCAGGCGCTGCTGTCATTTGGAGGAGCCTCCCCACAATCAGGATACCTGAGCACGTCTCCGTGTGTGTGCTGGTCGTGGGGAAAATGATTCCACGCATCTTTATGGGGCACAGGTGTACCAAGGTTGGGGATGTAGTTAAACACTTTCACTGCTCATAGAGAGGCACTCGCTATTACTTTGGTTTAGTGTCCAACCACACCTTCGTCACAGCCCGGCCTATGGAAACTCTCAGGGAATTCAAGCCAAGTGATTATATTAGATCTCAGGTGCTGCTGTCAGTTGGAGGAGCCTCCCCACACTCAGGATACCAGAAAAGTTCTTCATGTGTGTCCTGGAGGTGGGGAAACAAAGTCCACGTTTATTTATTGGATCTCAGGTGTTCCCAGGTTGGGCATGTAGGTAAACACTTCCACTGCTCATAGAGAGGCACTCGCTATTATTTTGGTTTAGTGCCCAACCCCACCTTAACTCATATCGCGGCCAAAGGGAACAATCAGGGATGTCAATCCAAGAGATTCTATTAGATCCCAGGTGCTGCCGTCAGTTTGAGGAGCCTCCCCACACTTAGGATAGCCGAAGAGTTCTTCGTGTGTTAGCTGGAGTTGGGGAAACAGATCTACACATCTTGCAAGGGGCACAGGTATTCACAGGTTGTGGATTGCAGTTTAAAGACCTCCACATCCCGTGGAGAGGCACTCGATTGTACTTGTTTGTCGAGGCTGAACCCCACATTCCCCCACACTCTGGCATAGACAAGTCATCAGGGAAGGCAAACTTAGGGATTGTATTAGAACCCAGTCGCTGTTGTCAGTTGGAGAATCTTCCCCACACTCAGGATCCGGAATCCAGCCTTTAGTTTGGGGGATGTGTGGAGACCCACCCCACGCAGAAGAATGGGGGCACAGGTGTTCCACGTTAGGGAGAATTCCTCAAAATATTTCCTCAGTCCATTGGAGGCACTCGATGCTACTTGGCCTCCAATCCCAACCCCCAGCTTTCCCTCGCAGTCCGGCGTAGGGAAACACACAGGAAATACAAGCTAAGGGGTTTTATTGGAACCCAGGCACTGCTGTCATTTGGAAGATCTTTCCCACTCTCAGGATACCTGAACACATTTTCGTGTGTGTGCTGGAGGTGGTGAAAGAGTGTCCACGCATCTTCATGAGGGCACAGGTGTTCCCAGGTTTGGATGTAGTTTAAAAACCTCCACTGAACATAGAGAGGCACACGCCAATACATGGCTTTAGAGCCCAACACCCACCTAGGCTCAGAGCCCGGCCTAGTAAAACACTGAAGCATGTCAAACATAGGGATTATATTAGATCCCAGGTGCTGCTGTCAGTTGGAGGAGTCTCCCCACACTCAGCATACCAGAACACCACATCGTGTGTGTGCTGAAGGTGGGGAAACAGTGTCTTTGCAACTTTCAGGGGGCACAGGTATTCCCAAATATTTGGTTGTAGGTTAAACCACTTCAAATCCCGTGGAGAGGCACTCAATAATACTTGGTTTTTGAGCCCAACCCTCACATTCCCCCACACTCCCGCCTAGGCTAGCCAACAGTGAAGACAAGTTAATGGATTGTATTAGAACCCAGGCCCTGCTGTCAGTTGTAGGTGTCTCCCCACACTCTGGAAACCTCAACCCGTCTTCGTGTGTGTGCTGGAGTTGTGGAAACAGAGTCGACGCATTTTTTGGGGGGCACAGTTGTTCCAAGTTTGGGGATGTATTTTAAACACCTCCACTGCCCATAGAGAGGCACTCGCTATTACTAGTCTTTAGTGCCCAACACCCAACTTCGCTCACAGCCTGGCCAATGGAAACACTCAGGGAAAGCAAGCCAAATGATATTATAAGTTCCCAGTTGCTGCTGTCATTTGGAGGTGCCTACCCACACTCAGTATACCAGAACTATTCTTCGTGGGTGTGCTGGAGGTGAGGACAGAGAGACCACGCATTTTTATGGGGGGCAGGTGTTTAAAGGTTAGGGATGTAGTTTTAAAAACCTCCAATCCCATAGAGAGGCACTCGCTAAAACCTAGCTATAGAGACCAAACCCCACATTAGACCAAAGCCTGGCCTATGTAAACACTCAGGGAACACAAGCTAAGGGATTCTAATAGAACCCAGGTGCTGCTGTCATTTGGAGTAGCCTCCCCATGCTCAGGATTCCAGAAAACTTCTTCGTGTGTGTGCTGTTGGTGGAGAAACAGTGTCCACGCATATTCCAGGGGGCAAAGAAAGGTATTCCCTTGTTGGGGGTTGTTGGTTAAACACCTCAACTTCCCATGGAGAGGCACTCACTAATACTTGGATTTAGAGCCCAAATCCCACTTTGAACCGCACTCCAGCTTATGCAATCCATCAGGGAAGAGAAGCTTAAGGATTCTACTAGAACACTGGCACTGCTCTCAGTTGGAGGAACTTTCCCACTCTCAGAATTCCGGAAGCCAACCTTGTGTGGCGGGGAGATGTGGAGCCACAATCCAAGTAGATGAATGGGGTCACACTTGTTTCCCATTAGAGAGAAGTCCTCTAAGTAATTCCATATTCCATCGGGGTCAGTTGCTGCTACTTGGCCTCCAAGCCAAACTCCCAGATTTCCCTCTCAGCCCGGCATAGGGACACACTCAAGGAATACAAGCTAAGGGATTCTATTAGAACCCAGGCGCTGCTGTCATTTGGAGGAGCCTCCCCACAATCAGGATACCTGAGCACGTCTCCGTGTGTGTGCTGGAGGTGGGGAATCAGTGTCCACGCATCTTTATGGGGGCACAGGTGTTCCAAGGTTGGGGAAGATCTTTCAAATCCTCCACTGCCCACAGAGATGCACTAGCTTATTCTTGGCTTTAGAGCCCATTCCCCACCATCGCTCACTGCTAGGTCTAGGAAAAAACTTAGGGAAGTCAAGCTGAGTTATTCTATTAGAACGCAGGCGCTGCTGTCAGTTGGAGGAACTTCCACACACTCAGGATTCCGGATCCCAGCCTTGTGTGTGGGGAGGTGTGGATACCCAGTCCACACAGATGAATGGGGGCACAGGTGTTCCACATTAGCGTGAAATCCTCTAAGTACTTCCTCAGTAAATCGGGGGGCACTCGTTGCTACTTGGACTTCAAATCCAACCCCCACTTTCCCCCACTCCCAGCCTAGGCATGCCATCAGGTAAGACAAGCTAAGGGATTCTATTAGATCCCAGGCGCTGCTGTCAGTTGGAGGAGACTCCCCACACTCACGATACCTGAACAAATCTTTGTGTGTGTGCTGTTGTTGGAGATACATAGTCCACGCAACTTTATGGGGGCTAAGTGTTCCCAGGGAGGGAATGTACTTAAAACACCTCCACTGCCCATAGAGAGGCACTCGCTATTACTTGGCTTTAGAGCCCAACCCCCACTTTCGCTCCCATCACGTCTTTGGAAAACACTCAGGGAAGATAACCTAAGGGATCCTATTAGATCCCAGATGCTGCTGTCAGTGGGAGGTGCCTCCCCACACTCAGGATACCAGAACAATTCTTCATGTGTGTGCTGGAGGTGGGGAAACAGAGTCCACGCATTTTTCAAGGAGCACAGGTATTCCCAGGTTGTGGGATTTTGGTGAATAATTTCCTCTTCCCATGGAGAAGCACTCGCTAATACCTGGATTTACAGCCCAACCCCCAATTTCCCCCGCACTCCGCCCTTGGCAAGCCATCATTGAAGGCAAGTAAATGTATTGTATTAGAACCCAGGCGCTGGCTGTTAGTTGGAGGAACCTCCCCACACTCAAAACATCTGAGCCAGATATCGTGGTGTGTGCTGGAGGAGGGAAACTGAGTCCACACATCTTTATGGGGGCACAGGTGTTCCCAGCTTGGGGATATACTTTAACCACCTCCACTGCCAAAAGATAGGAACTCGCTTAATACTTGGTTTTAGAGCACAACCCATAACTTCGCTGAAAACCTGGCCAAGGAAAATACTCAGGGAACTCAATCTAATGGATCCAATTAGATCCCAGCTGCTATTTTCAGTGGCAGAAGGCCTCCCCACACTCAGGATACCAGAAAACTTCGTGTGTGTGCTGGAGGTGGAGGGAAAACAAATAACACGCATTTTTCAGGGGTCACAGTAATTCCAAAGTTGTGGGTTGTAGTTTAAACATCTCCACTACCCATGGAGAGGCACACGCTGACACTTAATTTTAGAGCCCAAATCCCACTTTCAACCCACACACTGCCCTAGGCAAACCATCAGGGGAAGACAAGCAAAAGGATTCTATAAAACCAAGACGCAGATGTCAGTTGAAGGAACTACCCCACCCTCAGGATACTGGAAACCAACCTTGTGTGGTGGGGAGGTATGAGAGCCCCACTCCACGAAGATGAATGGGTGCTCAGGTGATTCCCTTTATGGAGAATTCATCTAAATACTTCCTCAGTCCATCGGGGGGCACTCGCTACTATTTGGCCTCAAAGCCCAACCCCCAGGTTTCTCTCAGAGTCAGTCCTAGGGAAACACTCAGGGATTACAAGCTAAGGGATTCTATTAGAACCCAGCCGCTTCTGTCACCTGAAAGTGCCAGCCCACACTCAGGATACCAGAACACTTCTGCATGTGTGTTCAGGGGGTGGAGATACAGAGTCCACGCATTTTTCAAGGAGCACAGGTATTCCCATGTTGTGGGTTTTGCTTAATTACCTCCAAATCCCATGGAGAAGCACTCGCTAATACTTGGATTTAGAGCCCAACCCACCCTTTCCCCAGCACTCCGTATCAGGCAAGCAAACAGGGTAGACAAGTTAAGCGATTTTATAAGAACCAAGGCCCTGCTCTCTGTTGGAGGAGGCTGCCCACCACTCAGGATAACTGTGCAAGTGTTCGTGTGTGTGCTGGAGGTGTGGAAACAGACTCCACGGATCTTTATGGGGGCACAGGTGTTCCCAGGTTAGGGATGTAGTTTAAACACCTCCACAAACCATAGAGAGGTCATCGCAAATACTTGGTTTCGGAGCCCAAACCACACTGTCCCCCGCACCTCCCGCCTAGGCTTTCCATCAGGGAAGACAAGCAAAAGGATTCAATTAGAACCCAGGCGCTGCTGTCAGTTGGAGGAACTTCCCTGCACTCAGAATTCCAGAACTCATTCTTAGGTGTGGGAGAGATGTGCAGCCCCTCTCCACCCAGATGAATGGAGGAAAAGGTGTTCCGTTTCGGGAGAAGTCCTCTAAGTACTTCCTCAATGGATCAGGGGGCACTCACTGCTACTTGGCCTCCAAGCCCAACCCCCAGCTTTCCCTCATGGCCTGGCCTAAAGGAACACTCAGGGAACAGAAGCTAAGGGATACTAATAGAACCCAGGTGCTTGCTGTCAGTTTGAGGAACCTCCCCACACTCAGAATACAAGAACATTTTCTTCGT